>NC_142627.1:15792121-16095151 GCF_059453375.1 Lepisosteus platostomus | reverse complement strand
ACATAAGGAAACAAAAGTATAGAACACTCATTCCCAAGCTATACTATTCTTTTTTGCCGCTGATGAAACTAAGTACAGTATTTGCGAACCACGGCTAATAGTTCCCTCGTTACACTTCTCTGAAAATACTCCCAAGAGAGCTTTCAAGCGACCTAAGTAGTAACTTAAAAAATAGGCCACTCCAATGTAGCGGATCTGAACTGTTGAACACTTCAAAAACCAACAACTGATGGCTTCTGAAACGTCATCACTACATTCCAGCGTTATTGCACGAATTCAGAACGACTGAAAAGAATGCCTTACGTTAATTTAAAAATCTCTTCTCCTAACGGATAAAATAATTGAATACGTACATCACATTTATTACACAATTATTGTTGGTACGAACGGAATATGATTCCATAATGACTTGAGCCAAGTTTCTAAACGGAGACAAAACAAATGTAATTAAGCGAATCTCCATCTCGCAGCCGGTGACATTTAATTTTACTAAAGCACAGGTTTCAAAAACGATCTTTTCATCGCGCAGGCTTTATCTTATTCAGTCTCGACGCTTCGCGCAAATTTTTAAAAGCGTAATGAAAATAAAAAATAAACGAATTTCTAAGAACACAAGCAGTGAAGAGTTATTTTTGACAGTTGCCGAGGTATTTGTTCCTGGGCCTGCTCCAGCCCAGGCAGCACTAGGCCTGCTCAGTGTCGCCGGCAGCAGCTCCCACTTCCCCCCATAAATGACACCTCTAACAGAGAAATTAAACTAAATTACTTACGTAGAAAGTTTCCTGGTCCAAAACATAACTCCGGGCCATAACTCCCTGAGGAGGACTGCCCGGCCCAAATTAGCTTTGATTTTTGCCAAAATGTCATTGGATTCCTTGTCTAGTTTGTCCGAGTATGGTAGGAGTTTACTGTAAACGATCTCTTTTTGTGGAACAAAACCTAGTGCCTGAACCTCGTCTTTTTTCATATTATAATTTCCGAATCGTTTATATCTTTCCGTCGTTATTTCCCTGTGTTCTTCTTCCTTGCTGTACTTTCCTTGTATGATTTAGGCAGTTGCAGTCGCCGCACTCTGTAACATTTGATTAATCTAATGAGGATGGTGCAGTTAGGAGTGTGTCAGCACTTGGGATCTCTCAGTCTGTTCTGACCTCCACAGTCACACACGTACATTCACACATATACACACATTCGGATTCTCCATGCACACACACATACAGACAAGGAAAAACACACACTCCTCCCCTTGCCCTTTGTCGTCATTTCCTGAATTACACACACCTTGTCGGGTTCGTCGATTGCTCTCATAGTGTATATATTTAGGAGTGTTCGACTGATTTATTTCACGATGTGAATAAATTAATATAGTGTTTTGGCAAGAAACACATTTTAATTTAAAGGGGTTACGTACTTCAAAATATTTCCCATGTCAATGTATTTAGTGGTTGTGGAGACAACTAGATTGAATGACTAAAATGGTATACTGTATCTATTTTTACAGTATAGACTTCCTAATGTAGCTATTTAAAAATAGAGGAATTTGTAAACAACAGGTGTAGCCAAAAGAAATAAACATGTACTGTATATTTTTTTCACACTAATTTAGTTATTTAGTCTGATTATATATTTTAATAAGTATAGTTAGGAACAGAAAAACATTTGTAGGGAAATGTTTTCAGTGACCTACTGACCTTTTTATTCTGTGAAAAAAGTGTGTTAAATTGTATGTCAAGTTTATAAATTTATAAGTCTCAATGTTTATAATCTTTATTTTCATTAAGTGAGCATGGTCAAAATGTTATTTAGGAAATGAGATAAAACAAATTATTCCATAAGAATAAGATAATTCCAGATATGTTATTCAAAGGAGAAGTCTAATTTCAAATTTGTCGTGCACAATATTGGTTACCACAGTACAAAACAATTTTGTTTACCTGAAATAAGTCCAGGAAATATATGTGATGTATATATATGGCGTATATATTAACGATGTAAATATATGTATGTACAGTAAATATAAGATATGTGTAAAGATGGTCTAAAGTATAGGGAAAGTCTCTGTCAGAATAAAATAACTTATCTTCTAATTTGAACTTTATTGCCATATGTAACCGGTACATGTACTGGTACAATGGAATTTTTACTTACAGATTGTTAAAAAAAAAGTGTATGACATAAAGTGCAGACAGTGCATCAAGACAATATACAAACAGTAGACAATGTACAAGTAAACAGTTTGAATGTAAACAATGCAGACATGTAAACAATGACTGCAGGTGTCCAATAAATAAAATTACAATGAGGTTGATGGTGTAGTTGTGGTCCAAGGAGCATGGCCAAATGTGTTTGCCAATTGCACTGCTTGTGGGTAGAAGCTATTGACGAATCTAGTGGTAAGTGTCTGTATGCTTTTGTATCTCTTGCCTGAGGGCAGTGGGGTGAAGAGCTCATGCCCGGGGTGGTGACAGTCCTCTGTGATGGCAGAATTCTACCACAGCAGCGGGCCTCATAGAGCTGTTTAATCTCTGTGAGACCACAGCCGATGATCTTCTGAGCTACATTCACCATTCTCTGCAGTGCCTTTCTGTCTCGAGAAGAGGTGTTGCCGTATCACACCGTGATCCCGTTGGTGAGGAGGCTCTCGATGGTGCAGCGGTAGAAGTTCACCAACACAGGTACTGGCATCCCCCATCACTTGAGGCACCTCAGGAAATAGAGGTGCTGCTGAGCCTTCTTCAAGATAATGTCCGTGTTTACAGGCCAGGTTAGGTCATTAGAAATGTGAATTTCCAAAAACATAAAGCTGGTGTCTGTTTACACTTCCGTTCCATCAATACTGAGTGGGCTGTGAGTGTGCGGTCTGTGTCTCAGAAAGTCCACTAATTATTTATTTTGTATTTTAGATCAATATATAACTTAAAAGAGCAATGAATGACTTCTAAAGAGCAATGCATTCTCAGTTTGAAAAAATATATATTTTTAAAGAAAATACTGCCATTTACTGTTCAAGGAATCTTACATCTTATAACATCTGCATTTGTTGTTTTGAATATATATATTAGAGACATTTTATAGATATGAGAGCCCCTACCCAGCAAAATATGGTCCTTAAAAATTCAGTTTTGAAACAGCTGAGCAATCCTCATGTCTTCTACTGTACAGCTACAGCTTGTGTGTTTTAACTTAACCTCAGTAAAGGTTTTATCCTGAGCACTGATACAAACAAGATCAGATAAAATCCCCTTAAGCCTGTTTTCGACAATGACCGCAGAAGCTGTTTCTTCACTGTTGAGTGGATGCTCTCCCTGCTGTGCATGTTGCTATAAGCAATTCTATAGATGAGAACCAGTTTGCTTATATAGGCATAAATACTTGAAAATGTTGTATGGATAACTGCTCATATTATAGTGGTTTGCTTAGCAGATGCTCTTATTCAGATTGACATAAAAAGTATACTTTGATTTGTGTACAGTAAATGTAAGTGAAAGTACAATAAAACTAATAATATTTAAAAAATCATGACTAGATTTGCATGGTTAAACTGGAAGTACAGCATGAGTGCTACACAAAACTAAAGCAAAATAACTAAAATATTAAGAACTAAAACAATAGTGGATGAGCAGAGATACAAAGCAATAATACAGTAGGTAACTTTCATATTTACAGTGAATATGTGACATTTGTCATTTACATTACCAGTATGAGAATGAAAAACATTAGTGCAATACAGTCCAAGTGTTGCTGAAGCATGTATTTAAAAGCTGAGAGGTCGCAGGTGCTGTCTAATAGATGGGTCTTGAGCAGGCACTGAAAGGTGGTCATGGACTGAGCAGTTCGGATTTCATTCCACCACTGGGGAGCAGGAATAATGGGATCTGGGAGTGGGAGGATGGATAAGGGGGAAATAAAACTGGCAGAATGGTTGCCGATACAAAATGTTAGAAAGTTGTTCTGACTGCTTCATAGTAGAACGCTGTAACATCTTAAGTATTATTTTTGCTCTAGTACACAGAGAAATATACTGTAGTGACTGAACTGTGGCAGCTCAGGGTGGAGGGGGGAGGTGACTGGACTGTTCTTGAAACTAGGTCACAGGAAGGCTGATTCCTAGCAAATACAGATTAACACCTGTTGGCAACATGTACCAGGAAAGTAGAAACTCCATTCACCCTGTATTTGCTGATAGTTTCACTACTTGCTAACGTTTTATTGTTTATGCCCCCACTCTTTCTAACTCTAGAAAAGGTACAACAAGTACAAAGTTTCTAAAACTTTGTAGAAATAAAATCAGAACTCAGCTTCTACGACTGACTTGTACCCTACAATATTTTCACTCTCATGCTTTTATAATTGAACTATAGAAAACGGGAAACACGTTTTGCTATAGAGAAATTTGCTTAGAAAATTATCCTGAAATTATTACTGAATGAGAGGTTGACATTATGCTTAGAGGCAGTATGTGAGAGTTTTTGTCTTAAAATGATCATTTATGTTGCAGACTTTCATTTATGTCGGTGTTTGTAGAAATTTACAGTACAAATGAGATTATGAATATAGATAACTGCAGTATTTTGAAAGTAGGCATCTTATCTAAGCAGTTCTAGGAAAACAGTTTAGTGAAGATATATGTAACACAAGGAGTGATGAATCTACTTTGTGCCATTCAAAAATGCATCACGTATACTTAGATTTTACCAGCTTTTTTAGTACGGTAGTGCAGAGGTTACTGCATTTTATCTGAACAAGGGGTACATTGGGACTAGTAGTTCTCATATTTTAAATTAACTGTATTTTGTCATATTTGGACCACTTAATGTTAGGCTATGTTGCAATGATCTCCGTTTCTGAACACATCGACTTTAGCTTCTCAATACTTCGGTTACCAAAAATCCAGCAAATAAATGTCAATGAATAGAATCGTTATTTTTAACGGTATATTTTTGTCGTCATCTCAAATTGTGTACAAGACAACCTGTCACCAGTGTAGTATTATAACTTGGCAGGAAACTGTCCACAGTCACACTTCAGAAGTGAAGCATTCAGTCTATATTTAACACTCCCCAAGCGTCCTTAATCTTCCTGGAGTAGGCGGAAATATTTCTCGGGCTGGCGTCAGAGAGCCACAATGCCTTTCTCAATAACTTTTCTTTAGGCTTTTATTTAATGTACAGTACCAGTTGTATTAATGGCCATTTTTAGGTCCATAATCATTTCGACTATAAAAAAAATCTTATTTTAATATTGAATACGGGGGTGGCCTCTGGCGGGGAATTCTAGAATGAACATACTGTACAGACCTTATATTACTCCTTCTGTAACTGATCTGTTTTGGAATTTGTTTAATTTGTCAAATTTAAACACCCTGAGATATTTATTTATGTGCAATATAGAATCCGTGATCAAATGGATAGTAATTTACTTTTTGCATTAAACTTGTAATATTAATGTATTAATGTTGCATAATAAACTTGATTTAAAAATATATAAGTGTTGTACTGTATGACGCATATATAGAAGACCCACTTAGAAAAAAAATGTTAGAAATAGTTCGTTTGGGATGCTTTATATAAGACAAAGAAGTGAATAAACAAACGCGTTTCTGAAAAGAAGACGCAGCCGTGCTTGGAATGGCCCAGCTGGCGTCCCGTTAACTTGTGCTGCCAAGACAACGACAAACAACATTCCCGAGTGAGTTCTGGTGAGTTTTCATTTTAAAAATAGTTGCTTATTTTGCTGCATTGTTCCTCTTGTAAAATCTCAATAAAAAGATCTGAACTAAAAAGATGCGAGTGTTATTTTGTCCGTGCACAGATAGTTATGAATACTGACAACCATGCACCACACAGTCAGAGCGAAACGCACGTTTCGGCAAGTGGACTGCGCAGACTGTTGTAAGATAAGATCAAAGAACTATAACAGGATTTAACAGGTGTTTTTTAGTATTTTATTTTCATTCTGATGTTTATTAATATCGTCACTTGTTAATTACATCCGTTTAAAGTTTGCAGACTGTTGGATTATACTGTACGAGTTGGAGATCAAGTGAAGTTAGGAACTGAACTTAATCGAGGTAACAACAACCAAGTCAAGGGCATAGACAGAATTAATCAACTGGACTTCATCAGGATAAGCAATGAAGTATGAACCCGAGGACACCAGTGGAAACGACATGGAAGAGCATTAAAACAAGGGTTGTGAGACCATGTTGTTGAAGCAGATACCCTAGTAGTTTCTTTCAACTAATAAGATTTCAACTCTGATCTGTTAGATAATTACAACCAAATGGACTATATGGTCTGAATAGCCTCCTCTTGTTTTTAACCTTTCTTATGGTCTTAGTTCAGTATGGTGACCAGGAACTGTAGAGCAAGAGTATTGAATGCCAGTCCTCAAGTACCAGATTTCTGTAGGATTTAGAAATGCCTTTCAATTTGCACTTGGAAAACACAGCTGATTGATCCAATTCAATTCAATTGGTCTTATTTCAAATTAATTCAGCGTATTTCAATTTAGAGATTATTGCATGTGTAGTGAAGTACATAGTTCTATACTCTCCCACAAATTGTAAACATTGAGTATTGCCAAGAAATTTGATGGTTAAATGGTTAAAAATGTGACATTCTATATAAAGATTCTAATTCTCTTTCCTTTTTCTGTTCTGTTCTCCATTAAAAATCATTGATGTCATTGCATTGGTCTATAATGAATAAAAAATGTTTGTGTAGCTATGTAAAGTACACATCTTTCATTTACTATTCAGCTTCATAACAACCCAGTTTTCCATACTTCCTCAGAGTACATCATCCTGTCTACACATTTACACATGTACACATTTTAACAGTTGTGGTTAAAAGGTTCGTTAAAGAGAAATACTTTCCTATTATAGACACTAGATGGCAGTGAGACTGCATTTATTAAAAGTGCAGTATGCAGTCCTGCATATCTGTGCTTCATTCCCTATATTCCCAGTAACACATAAAAAACCATACTGACTTCGATGTGGCCTGTAACTAATTGCAAACATTACCACTTCAATTTTTTTGACAAGTAAATTGATTTGCACGTTGAAAAGTTGTCACTGAATTTTAAAGAGGACTACTAACAAACATCAGGAATCCACATTACCAACACTATAGCTTGCACCAATGTAGGTACTGCGGCAGGCTATATGTCTGAGTACATTTAAAAGTTCCTCCAGGAATCTGCAGGACTGACAGACAAAATACCTTAGTCCACTTATCCAAATATATTTCATTCATCTGTAGCAGCTACATCTCACCTTAATTAGCAAAATTTAAAAATATGATTGATGTATTATATAAGTTTATGCGAAGTTAGTGAAATTTAGTCTTTGCTGTGACTAATTTAAGTATTTAATCCCTAGTCCTGCAGATACAGTAACATGCGCTTAAAATATTTCCAGGTACCTTTTAGAAGTTTATGTCTCAATTAAATTACCACTAGACATTGTTATTTGGGAATAGTCATTTACTTAACTTTGCAGTTTAATAACCTGTCATTCACAACCTCTCCTTGTCTCCATCAAGAGTCCCAGGATAACATTTCTGTAAGGTTATGCATTGCAGGAAACTGGCACATCATTGTGCTGTAGGTTGTACAAAAGGTTTTATTTTAACCCATTTCCCTTTTATGGCTGTTGCTCTTACCATGCAAGGCTCAGGAACTTATAAACTATTAAGTTTATAAACACACATGGAGAATGTGATAGAGAAGGTGGTCACATTGATATCAGTAAAGTACTTGTGGTTTTTTGTTTATCTGGTATTTTACAGCAACGAAAGGACTTTTTTCAAGTATAACAGTGCTATCAAGGTGGTTTTACAGCCTGCTTTGGAATTTCCTGTATTGAACAGATGAATTCAGTTGTGCAATACAGCTGGAAAAAGATGAAAAAGAGTGTGATTTAATATACTAGTTTTGTGTCTATGTTTATTGCCTCTATTTTATGTTGGCATTTCTAGACTGAAAGATAAATGGATGGGTTGCACAGTGCCTGCGTGTCTGAGGACTGTGTCCGGGGAGTTCTCGAGGAGAGGTTCTCTGTGTCCTGCAAAGCACCAGTGTCTCACATCCAGGTCGACTGCTGCTCCTCCGTCTGTGCCTTCCCACTGCGGGGCAATGAACTGTGCATCCAGAGCATCGCTGACCCTTCTCTGCAGGTCTGCAAACTACATTTAGTTAAACAATTACAGCAGTTATTATTAACAAGAAATACTTTTTTTTTTGCTGGTAAAGGTAAATGAAAATCCTGTTATTTGTTTTTGATCCTCATATTGGTGTCATTAGTCCATAGCTAAAGATCTTCGTAATCCTGAATAAGTTAATACTTAAGTAAAATTAACTAATTAAGAGCTGACTTGCATTGAAAACCAGAAGACAGTGCAGCTCTGCAGGACCATGTTCTGAAGTCTCTGTGCCAGTCTACGATCAGTTATAGTAATCAGATACTTTGTTATGAATAACTGTTTCTTCCATCTCTCCAGCCCTTGCAGCTGAAAGGCCATCATCATTCCATATCTGCTGTGACCTTTGGGAACAGGCAGAAGCCACTGTTAATCTGTTCTGCCTCGGAGGACTATGTGATAGTGTGGGACGTAGAGAGATGCCGCAAGAAAACAGAAGAAGGTAATACAATTTGTATTCAGATGATACAATCTGTATTTAGAACTAACCCTGCATTTCATTAAGACTTGATATGTTTGCATGTGCCTAAAATTATGTTTATATTGCTTGTCTTTCTAATAAGATATGAAAATAAAAATACAAATCATGGTTATTTAATTTTTGTTGTATAATGAAATAAATGTACTCATAATGGAGCAGTTGTGTTCTTGAATTTTTGCTTAATCTTATTTAAGATTTATTTAAAAATATTTATCTTAGTTTACCAGTTTTTGCATTTCTTGCCTGGGAGCTGACAAAAGGATTATTCATGAGTAATTTGTTTTTCTAAATGGAGAATTATTTCTCCATTTTCCTGAAGCTTCTGTCATTACTGTTTGCTTAGGTCAGTCACAACATTGAATGCAATGTCTAGTTGCCCCCTACCATATTATTGCACAATGAAAATGCACTACTCTAAGTTTTATATTAGTAACTAGTTGGGAAAACACAAAATGTTATCTGCATTTTTAAAAAGTTGACAGACTGTTGGATATGTATTGTTCCTAAGGGATTACAGGTTCAAATGTTCAGTGTTTGGTAAATGAGCTGAATTAAAATACCAAAATGAGTTTAATTAAGAAACCGTATAAATAGCTATTCAAAAAGACATGACTTAAGTTATTGCAAGAAGAGTGTAAGATACAGTACGTCTATGCACTGCCTGGTTAATGTCAGCATGATTAAAAGCAGCCTGTCTGGGAGAAAAGTTGCCTGGAGATTCAGTTGTTTTGATTCAACAATCAGCAACCTTGTCCAGAAAAACCAATAAACTAGCTCTGTGAGGGGCAGGTTATATCTTGGAAGGCTCACAGGTCTGTACACAAGCCCAGGGCATGCATGTTTTCAGGCTACACTGGCTACATTATGAGAAGTTCCTGGAAGAAACTGTAACCACAGAATTACTGTATCTCACTGTTTGCATGAAGCTAATCTGCATATTCTGAGGGCATCAATGGTAATATTGTTAACCGAGAGACAAAATTGCTGTCTTGTTTGGACCAGACAACATCTTAAGGTTGCAGCAGTGATAGTTACTTATTCACAGGTTATTCACAGACCTGACAGAAGGCAACGTGTGGAGACTTTCTAATAGGTATGAAACTGAAGTCAAGCCAACTGGTGGAGAGATACAGATCATCTGTGACACAAAAATGCCTTTGTCACAGACCGAGAGTGTATTACTGCGCGGCAATACATTTGTGAAGTCAATAGTAATTCTGTTCCTGGAAACCATATAGAAGTGTCAGTTTTGCTCAAAGACAACGCAAGGCCACATGCTACTAAGATTACAGTGACACCACCATGAGAAAGCAATGCCATGGTCATATCAAGACCAGTTTGATAATCTATGAGAACAGCTGTCCAATACCATCAACAGAAAACAGCCAAGAATGGCTGACAAACACTACCTGGCTGCAGCTGCAAGGAAGAGTGGCAGAACATACCACAACTCTTAATACATCTCCAGGCTGATTAGGGCTGTGCTACACTGCCAGGCATGTGGTAATGCTCGGAGAGACCATACCCAAAACTGTCTTTGTAATTATTTTCATTTTAACAATGTGTCTCACTTCATATTGAATATTTATGAGGATTCATTGATTACTGATTCATTGTTCCTGTTTGCATTTTCTGGTCTTCTGTATATTTATGTTTAAAATGTTGAATAAATCTGTTAGACATGAGTACATCAGTATATTTTCTTTATACTGATGGTATTTTAATAGTTAAATATAATTTTACATTTTTTTATTATATCAGATTTTATTTTCAGGTTTGATCGCCATGGGGACTATAGTTGGAACTCTCCTTGGAAATGTCAGTCATTTGTCTATATGCCCAAGAGATGAAAAGGTTGCAGCATGCACTGGTGCAAAAATATACATATTGAATATTAAGGTAAGTTTTTCCTAGGCATACAGAATGTAGTTCAGTCATACTATGATGTTCTAAGGTTCCATGTAACCTTAGTAACATGGAAATTATTTCATGCTTTTAAGTTTAGCTCATATTACAAATTATAAAGAATATTTATCTAATAAAGCACCCAGTATTTCAGTATTAATATGAAATTAAGTATTTTATGCGGATATGTCTCCTTTTTCATTCTTACAGCAGTTAGTGTTATTTTCAAAGCAATGTCAACCTAGATCAATTTTTTATTTATTATTAAATAATAATAACTGTCTATGTGTTTTTCACCTACAGTATAGATAATCTTCTCTTCAGCAATCTATGGACTAGTGGAGCAATGTACATTAGTTAAAAACATAGATATTTGTGAACATACACATACTCTATATAGGAATGCTTTAAAATACAATCCCAGATTCTAGATAATCTTTAGATATGAATTTGCTGCAGCATTTCCACCTTGTAGCCTGATCTCATCAGGCTTGGCCTGGTCAGCACTGGGATCCAAGGAAAATTGAGGTTGCTGGTGCAAGTTGTGTTGGTGCAGTGGCTGGTACTCATATTCAAACCAATGATACAGTATGGTGACAGGGGGATACTGTCCTTTAGATAAATCTTTAGACCAAAGTACTGAGTACTTAGGATCTTTAATAACTACGACACTTTACATGTTTGAGTTTTGAGTAGGTGTGTGAAATCCAATAGTGAAGCAATTTCTTACTTCTTTACCTGAACTGTTCTTTAGTGGGGCTGTTGGCATATAATAGCTGCCATGTATCAGGTGGGAGCTGCACAATATTGGTGGATGAAATGGGTTCCTGCCTACATGTAAAGTTTTTGGAGATTCTTTGGGATTAAAAAAGAATATATAAATGCAAAGAATTATTATGAAGTATGTTTTGGGAGTGATATCATTTCTTCATTTGTAAACAAGCTGTTGACATGAAAGTTAAGAGAATTATGGATTGTATGGGTCACATGGTACATTTGGCATTGCTTGAGAGGCTGTTGCATGCTCACTTGGACTAAAATGCATGTGCTGCAGGCCACTGCACAGCATTTTAAAAATCTAATCCCAGGTTCAACTAGAAAGTAAAAGGGATCCTTGTCATATGATGAACATTATCTGCATTTCTGTGGGATGTACTTGTTTCTGTAAGAACAATTAGAGCATAGTTCTCACAGTGCTCTCAACAGGACACTGTTCCGTGATATTACCACGGACAACTCCAAGATGGCTCTCAGTGGTGTCATTAATAGCCCCACACCATTATGCTATCACTGCCAAAACAGTGCTGCTCCCTGCACATGCCACATACCAGGGACATTTGATTGTTTCTCCTGCTAAGACATTCTCCACCACTGCCAAATGAACCACAGAATTGTGATTCATCATTCCTGACAGAGGTATTTCCATAGCATGCTCCTTGCCTTAAATTTAAGATGGCATCACCACAGTGTTACTTAATATAATTTACAAACATTAGATGAATTAGTGCTGCATTATTAAGAATTAAGAATGAAAATGTACTGATTCTCTAAAACATTTGAGTATAGGTCATGCAATTCAATAAGTGACACTGAATGATTCCAGTGCTGTATAATTTAGACTTGCTGTCCATATTCCAGCAGGAGGAAGTTCTCTCAGTGTTTGAAGGTCACCTGGCTGCAGTGACTGCTGCAGTATTCCCCTCCTGGAATGCAGACATTATTGTGTCCATCTCTGAAGACAGAACATTTAAGGTACAAAATATCACTTAACTGTAGACTGGATGTGACAAGTCAATAAGATGTAGCATTGCATCTGCTTTAAGATTAGTGATGTGAATAGACTGTGAGAAATAAAAGGTGAGATATAAATAACATTTATTGTGATGGACTGGAGATCCATCCATTGTGTATTCCGCCCTGTGCCCATTGCTTGCTGGGATAAGTTCCCACTCCCTCACAACCCTGCAGTGGATAATGTGGTTAGAAAATGGATTGATGGATCAATAATACTTACCGATATTTTGAATCTCTACACATACACTGGCCAGATTAGTTTTATTTTGTTCTAAAATGTATTTTTCTTTTTATAGGTTTGGAATCTGTCAAATGAGGAGCTAATCCACCAGTCCGCTGTTTTATCAGGTACATTCAGAAAATGACTAATTTAGAATTGACTTTCTGAAAATGTAATGTTAATGTTTTTGGTGTTTTTTATTTTATTTTTTTAGGTTCCCCTCTGCTCAGTGTGTTCCTAAGTGAAATGAATAAACAGCTTATCACTGGATCAGCTGATGGTCAGGTATATCTTACACAAGGGGAAGCAATTCTGAAAAATATATTTTTTTAATGCACTTACACAGATATACAGTCCCGAACCCATTTATTATGAGTCTAAAAGGAAGCAGTAAAATAGGCCTTGGAATATGTCATTAAAAACTTTAATTTCTTCAAGGATTGTTGGCATTTTAGAAGCATTTATTCATAATAAGGAGCAAGAAATGTTGTTTTCATGTAGGCCATAGAAATAGGATTAAAATTATTGAAATAAAAATGTTACTTAATTTTCCTAGTATCTTACCCCTCCTTTTACTGTAAAACTGGTGATGTAATACTCAAGCTTAATTCAATTACAGAATTAAATAGCTAGTTTAAAGCTTGTATTTTGTTTTCAACCACCACATAAATACATTTTACTAAACAAGAATTTATATGCTGTGAACTAGATAACTAGAATAATAAAACTATATATATATTATGTAGACATATACTAAAATACCTTATCCTTTTCTAACCAAATTACTGATTATTTCTAAAATTATCTCAAAGTTATTCATTTAAAACCTGTTAGTGTCTAATGAAGCTTTTATGTATTGGAAAAAGTAGTTCAAGAATTTTCTTTCTTGGTCAGGTCTGGGTCTTCAGTCTCCTCAGTGAACACAAGTACCGTTTAGTTACAAAGGTGGATTTACAGAAAACTGAACAAAGATATCTGAAGAATAAGGCGTTCAGAGAAAAACAGAAAGGTAAATCTCATATACAGACACCTTGGTAAACAATTAAATAGCTGATAGGGATTAGAAGCCAGCATTGATCACAGTTTCTGCATATTACTGAAAATGTAGTGTCTCATTTCACATACAGTTTGTCCTGCTAAGTATATTAACAAGAAAAATAGATTATACTGCTGTGTACACTTTGATGTCTGTTGACAGGATCTCATCTAGTGTGGGTTAGGGTCTGCCAAAACATGACAGCTTTGCAGAAACACTGCTCTGAGGAGTACATCATGAGCTTAATTTCTTTACAGGGACTTCTATTAAAGACAGCTTGGAAAAGGACAACAAAGTGGAGACTGTAAATCCAGTTTTGAGAATTGCACCTTTCATGCCAGTTCTTGACACAAGAGGAAATGCAAACAGGTACTGTAAACATGAAAGTACAAAATCTCTCCATCTCTTGTTTTTCACTAGAGAATGATCTGCAGTATACTGTACATATGTTAATTTTAAAGTTTGCATCAAAATACTTTAATTTCTCATTTCATGGTAACATGCTAACAAACTGTGCAATACACAGTATATGGCTTCCTTTTGTTTTACTCTGTACAATTAAAACATCAAGTGATTTTTACATTTTTAGCTGGATATATAAGTGTTGTTTAGGAACAGTTGCAACTTACTTTATTTCTAAACATCATGGGAACGTGTTATTAGTGTCCGAGGTTGTGAATCCATGCACACAGCATTTACATGATTCAGCACTTATATGGGTACCTTCATTCCCTAACCCTTTAGAGAATCCCAGATCAGTACCGGAGGAGGAGGTGTTTGATTCTGTGGAGAGGAGTGCTGATGTTCAAATGCATATTTTATTTTCATTTATGTACATTTTTTTTACAGACTAATTGTGAAATGTATTTTTTTCTTTCTCCCTTTGTTCTTAAAAGGTTTTGTAGCAGAAGTGGGAGCTATTTTTGGATTGGAAGTTCAGATGGTGTTTATCTTATTAATTTGGCTACTTCTGAGTTGTGCACAGTTATGCACTTCAAAGGTAACCACAGACAAACATTTAATTACCAATCCACTTTCAACTTCATTGAGGTGCTGGGTGTAAGTTCTTCCAGGAGAGGTTCAGGAAGTGCTTGAGTTTTGGGATTTTCTGTTGCACTGCGGTGCTGAATGATTCCTCACTTTTTTTCTGCAGTATGATTCGTTCTTTCTCTTTTTCTTTGGTGTGTTTTCTGCTTGTGGTAGATATTAGATGAGGCACTAGTGAGCAAGGAATGATACTGTATATTGTTCCTTACAAAGGTGGATAATAGCAACCCAATAATTCTGTAGAGCTGGTATCACCAGTTGCTGAGTGTGGATCAGCTTTTTGAGTGCCCACATTGTAGTATCCCTGTATTAATTCTGATTCCCTCAGCTGTGCCTGGACTCCTCTGCTATAATCGTTTTGCTATCAGGAAGAACAGAGATTTTCAAGGCAGCATAAATTATACAATCCTGGCTTGTTTCCACATCTTTCTCAGTTGCCTTATTATTGTTAAAGTGGCCAGAATTTCAAAGTTGTGGGTGGTTACCAAAACTGACAACTTCTGTAATTCATGTCACTTGCAAAAATCAGCTACTGGAGTATAAGGCAGGCAGCTGTAAATTACGTTAATCAGATCTCATTGTGTTTATTTGTAAAGCAGAGCTGTTGGCAGCTACACAATTTATTACACATTGACATTACAAGACTTGTGCTGCTTATTACAAATGCAAATGTAAAAGAACTAAGGACATCAATAGCTTTAGATTTGTGGTTCAGGGTCTTGTGTTGGAGGCAATTAATATAAATTCACTTAAAATGTAATTTTCCTGTAGATTACCCTGGATTAACCATTGCAATGGCAGGATCATGGGCGATCCAGCAAGGAAACCAAACCAATGCAAGTACTCCTTTCCTTTGTGACTGAATTATAAATAACTTTATGTTGTTCATTATAGAAAAGTACATTTCTGTCAGCAGAATTTACCAGTTAGAGTCAGACTTCCTGTTTCCATCCTTGTTATCCTTGTGTTAAACAAAATACATTAAAATCAGTTGTAGAACGTATACAGTACCTTCAGTATTTTATAATGCCCCAATTAGCAGTTAATGGTTTCATAAATCTAATACGATTTGAGATGTAAAGGTTTTATAAGGCTTGGCTCACTCATACATCCTGAAGGAAACTGGAGCAGAGGTGGTGAGGAACATTATTTCTCTCCTAAACTGATGTGCTAATTCCTCTGTAGGTTTTCTGCCTTCTGACATCCATGTTTGAAGACAACATTGCTCTGGTGCAGATCAATGTGACAGTGCTGGCTGAAAGTCACTGTTACTTTAATGGGCAGGAATGTCCAGGGGAAGACAACCTGTATATGGTTGCCAGGTACAGTATTTGTTTACGTGATATTTTTCTTTTAAGATTCGCATTATGACTACTATGAGGGTTTAGTAATAAAATGCAAAATAATAAAGATGTCCTTTTTGAGAGGTTCACAAAATAGGGAGAAAGGCATTTTACAGCACTTCTATTATTTATAAATTCATGTTTTTGTGTTGCCTGATTCTGTTCCAAAAAGAAAAGCAGTTTCCCCTGTTCAGCTTTACTTGGCTTGGCACCTATAGTATTCCAGAATAATGATGTATTGATTGAATTGCATTTTGTTGTTTACTTTAGCTATCTTTACAAGCCTACAAAAAATAAATTACTAGAACACCCCCCAAGAAAGTGCAACTGGGAAAACAGATTCATTATATAAATTATGAATGAGTCCATACAACAAGCAATTTAATTTCTTCCAGAATGCTGTTCACATTTCTTACAGAATTTTTCATTATTGTAAAATGTCACACAAAAGCCCTAAGTCCTTCAGTTCCACTGCATTATTTCAGAGAGTTGTTTAGCTAATGTAAATGGGTTATCTGAAAGTCTTGCCAGGACATTTTCTGAGCTGTGCTATGACTGTTTGGTACAATGGGCGAGTGTCTCAGCTGACTGGATTTTAAACTCAAGGAATCCTGAGGAATATCATTTGGAGTCCATGTGTTTCAGCACACGGCCAGGCACCTGATTCCAGTCTGGTATCTGACATTTCTCTTCCCATAGTGACAATGAAACTGTGGTTTTCGAATATAGGGAGATTGCTAGAAAGGAAAACTAAGGAAATAAGAATACAGTTACTGTATGCACATAATGTAGCATGAATACTACTATGGTGTTAACTGGAGACACATAGAACATATTCTGGTCCTACTGTGCTAGATACTGTATTTCTATGTTATCTTCATTGTACGGCCTTTCTCAACATCCTGAACACTGAATTCAATATCTGCATCTGTGAGGTAAAACTGAAATACAAAAGACTTCGCTTCTCAGAGATATAATGAAACACTGACCAATTTTATTGGTTCATTGTGAGGTTTAAATACTGCTCAGTATCACCTTTTTATAAATTGAATTTTAATCTGACATGGGGTTAATACCAGATCTCCTAAATTCAAATTAATCAAAACACATTCTTTTACCAGTGGTAATCATAAATTGTGATGTAGAGTAATTGCTTTTTACATAACTACATCCATTAATCTGTTTTATGTACAGTATACAGTATGTACATACAGTATTGTTCACATATAACACAATCCAACACATTACTTTATACTTAGATTCATCTGTCTGCAAATCAAGAAGCAGAATCAGTAAATGCAATACTGCTAAAAGAATAATAAAAATGATGTCCTCATTTGCATGTGAATCTTTCACTTTAAGATTTTAACGTGAGACGGTACTTGAATTAAGGAGTTTGGGAGCCAAATGGAAAGACCTTAAGAGCTGCTGGAAGGTTGCACAAACATTAATAGAAACCTCATGTGCCAGGAAACCAACTTCACAGCAGCTGGCAAAGGGAACTAAGGGATTAAAACAGTGAGGAGTAAAGCAGTGCAATGGGCCAAGACACAAGATGTAAGAATTGCTGCAAAGAAAAAGCAAAGACAAATTAAACTCCCATCTTTCCAGCCTCCCTGTAGACCTTCCACAGCAGAAA
Organism: Lepisosteus platostomus; assembly: GCF_059453375.1. Lineage (NCBI taxonomy): Eukaryota > Metazoa > Chordata > Actinopteri > Semionotiformes > Lepisosteidae > Lepisosteus > Lepisosteus platostomus. The sequence goes on along the minus strand of NC_142627.1, from coordinate 16,077,482 downwards.
CTTGTCTGCTTCAGGAAAAAGAACCAGGGCAGAAATTCTGCATCTTTTTAACAATGGCACAAAAAAACTGTTTTCCAAGACAAATGTACGTATAGGTGTGAGGCTGGCAAATTTCACTCTGCTGTGGAGTTTATAGCTGAAAAACACCAGCCTAGAAGCTGTGTTATTGGCATAAAAAGAGTATGTCTCTACATACAAAAGTGCTGAGTGTCTAGACAGCTGGGGTGTAAAATATAGTGAGGATTTATATTTGAGATTTATATTATACTGTATATGTCTATAACAGGGTTTTCTTTCCAATTTTTAGAAGACCTCTACTACCTGATTCTCTGCTAAGTTCGGATGTTTTGAGGAAAGATGCCTCCAAACCGCCGAAAAAATCAGGTAGGTCTTTTCCCCTGTGGTCTTCTCTTTCTCATACAAATCAAAAAGAAAATGTAGGAATATCCACCAAATATATCCATCAAGTCAGGTATGCTTTTATTTTTCAGTATACTGTAGTTTCCTTGCTCATTTAGGCACTTCTACCACTTGTCATAAGGTCTGCACTGCCTCTTGGACCTCCAGCAATTGGAGTTGAGCCTTGTAGTCTTGGCAGACATTTGTGGATGTTGTAGGAGACTACAGTATGTTGAAAATTCCCACCACCATGTGAAGCATACTGTATATGAAGGATAATTCCTAAACTCTTTCTATTTCTTAATCTTACATTACTTTTTGTATTTGTGTCTACTCTTAAATATTTTAAAGTTCATGTCTGAACATGACATTATCCAGAAAAGCAAATGGTGAAAATGTATAAATAAAGGTCATTGTGCTCATTGTGAATGGGATCGTGTTGACGTTTAATGAACTCTTAACTGCAATTGATTAAATGTGAATTAACCTGTATTAAAGACAGACAACACATGTTCCACAAATACTCCATTTTCCGTTATAAATTCATTAAGGAAGATAAACCTTTACAGACATAATGTTTGTGATCTGGGAAGATCAGGATTGCAAGTGTCCTGCCAAGTATTTTCACTTTTGCCTCCCCTCTGTCTGCCATCTTACAAAGTCTCTGCTTCAGCCAAGACAGCTGAGACCCATAGGAAAGGGACGTTTCCACTTAATCTTTGCAGTTTATGGTTGTGAACATGTAGGAATCCGCTATAGTCTACTTGCCAACTTTACCAACTAAACACACCTTGTTCCTCATGGAGAAGGTCTGATCAGCTTCTCCATCAGGAACAAGTATTTTCATATGACACTGTTGTATAAAAGTAGTGTATTTTAGTAATAATCCAAACGTCTTTTGCAGCTAGAGTCAATCCTTTAGTATGCTGGAGATTAAGGATTTTTGTTTCGCAAAATATATTAGGTAAACTAATATTGAAGATATTCAATGGTGTTTGAAAGCTGTTAAGAAAGGATGTGGATATCTCTTTATACTCAGTGTTCATCAGATCCTAAAACATGCTTAATTATATTTTAGTACTAGGTCTTCAAGAAGGATTACAATATACTACTCTTCTGAAGTGGTTTCTTTCTGCCTCTGCCATATGGCACATGACATCACATCAAGTCTTTTTGCCTGCTTGAAAGTTGTTTCTGCATTTTCTATGTTTCCACTACAAACTTCCCTTTTCTGTTATGCACATTCTGCTACAACTTAAATTTAAATTGCAAAATTTCAGCAGTTCTAGGGCTGTAAACCTGTACGAATTGAATTTTTTTCCAGAGTTTTTAATTTAGCATTTTAATTAGTGTATTGCATTATGATCGTCAATAGGCACATGAAATATAGGCTTGCAAAATCCATTTAAACATTTTACCTTTTTCTAAAAAGATTTGTGACTTTGTAGATTGATGTGCATATTTTTTGCTAGCTTTAATCTTACTACAACTGTGTGTGCAACCAGAGTATTTATGAAAACGTACCACTGTAAGATCTACAGGTATCAATTAGATGTTCAGCTGAAAGTTTTTGAGATGGCAAGCAGATAGACAGGACATCAAGCCCTAATGGTATAGAAAATAATTTGTCTGTGGAACACTAATTGTTATGTGCTACATTCTTGGAAGGGGTAAAACTGTTTATTTTGGACATGTATCCTCAGTCTTATAATAATAATATCTACTTTGGGTATAAAATTGCTTTAATATTTGATCATGTCTGAGCCTGAAATACAAATTCTCTTCTGTGGAGGCTCTGCATGTGTCATTAGACCTGGCAGCTCTGGCTTGCTCCTGGAGACAGAAGGTTCTCCCGGCTGCCAGAGAACCAGACAGTGGTTAAAATGCTAGTATTAAAAGCAGATAAGGTTGAGTAATGTGCTGTTAAAGACTTACACTTTAGGGGTGTATAGGGGATGAGCTGAGATTTTGTGCATGACTTTAATAATATACCATAAACCACAGATATTCCTAGCTCACTCCATTAACATTCATAAATGGGTCATAATAAACACAAAAGATGTTACAAATAATAGACTCTTTTTTGCTATATTATTTATTACTTTTCAGATAAAACATAAACATGACACATGAGACATTTCACAAATCACAAAAAAACTATTGATAGATAGATATTGATAGGTTTTCTTGTAGTGGGATTTATAAATTGTCTTTAATTCCTATTGTCATATACAAATTGCATATCAAGTGGATTAACCAGTGTAAACCAGAAAACCTAGTTTCATTCACATTATTGACCTCATGATATTGAGTTCATGTCTGTATTGCACATGAAAATATATTGTACACAAAGCGCCTTTGCATCCCTTCAATGCCCTTTGGTTCGTGAAGTTGTTAGTCATAGACTGGCCTTTTTTTCTAGTTCCATTACAATTCAGTAAATGTAACAAAATGTAATTTTGTAAAAGAAAAGAGAAAAAAAAAGTTTAACTAATTCAAAATTATATAAGACATTTAAATGAACAAAATATAAACATCAGGTATATTGTTTATGGAAATAACCTCTATGCAAAAAAACTGAAATAGAAAGCAATAAGGAGATCTCAGCATCCATTGTCCTGCTGCTCATTAAAAGAATTATATGTGGTCATTTAGGTTTGTGGTGGGGCTGGGGTTTTATAAGGTCATTTCAAAATGCTGACCACTGTTAATACTCCAGCAACACTGGGCTATTCCATACCATATATTATGCTCATGAGTGAGGGCTGTGGTCATCAGATACTGTTGCAGTATTTGGAAAGTACTTTTTCTATGGAAAGCCCTTCACAAAGCATAAGTGGTTCTGAGCAATAGTTAACAGAGAAGGTATTAAAAACAGAAAGTGCCAGATCTGAAGCCACTCTCCATACACTACATTAGAGTGCCATAATTCATCATGGTGATCCTAAGTTCTCTCACACAGTTTATACTATAATTTCCCCAGAACCGAATGACATCTGAGAAGAGATACTGTATAGAGTGCAGTGCTCACAGCATACATGAAACAACAGAGTACAGACCTCTAATCTTCATGTTAATTTTTATTTACTCACAAGAAAACATTTTTTACTTAAATTTGCAGTCAGAAAAAAGTCTTAAGAGGATAAGTCACATTTTGGGGCAGCAATTTAATTTTTCAAAAGAAACATTTCTGGAAATCTCAGCACAGAACGTTTGTTAGAAGTAAAGATATTGATCTATTCTGATCTGGGTCTGTTCTACATTCAATTGTCCTGGTATTCTTGTTGGAATTGAGGGACAATACGTATTCCAATGAATATGAGGATATCTTATCCAAAACCTGGCTCCTTCTGCTCAAGCTCAAGTGCGTTCACAAATGGGCATTCTATCAGGATAACAAACCAAAGCACACCATTTATTTTACTCTAAGGGAGAGTAAAATAAATTGTTTGGCCGTTACAATCTCCAGACCTGGAGACCTGCTGAGAAGTAAAGAAATCTGAAGGAGATGGGAGAATTTATAAAATATCTTCTCACTGCTCTACCTAAATTGCTATGAAGTGAGACTGGTGCTTTGAGATCCTTTGGGAATGTACATTATAAAGGGATAGCAAGAGATTATTATTGTTATGTTGGTTTTATTAATTTTTTCCAATGGGATGGCCAAAATCCCTTGGGAGAAGTGCTTGAACCAATCACATGCCTACATGAAGTGTCTTCTGTATGTTATCAAAGCAAAAGGGAGATCAACAATATACTGATTGCTGGAGTAAATAATTGTGTTTCCAATAATGTGCAATTATTTTTTACAAGATTTACAAAATATTCAATACCGATAGTCTTGTTTTTCATTTATTAAACATTTTTATGTCCACTGGCTTTTTTGCTAAATAAGCTACTTTGTTACATTGCAACAAGGTTAAATAAATTCTGAATACATTTGGAGTTGACTGAGTGACCACAATTAATGCAATATAATAATATGCTTTTGTCTCCCTTTTCGGAATTTAAAATAAACAGCAGCAGTAACTACACTACATGAGCTACAGTGTTTGATATTTAATCATTCTGAATTTTTGTAAAAACAAAAAAAAAGTGACAACATCTAAACGATAACGACTAAAGATTTAATGCCATTTTAGCCAGACCATTTCATATTTAAACTCTTTTTTCAATATTTGAAAACCGCACTAGGACTTAATGGAACTGGAAAAAATGACTTCAGTTCAGTAACTCAGTATATTCAAGGTTTAACATGGCATTCAACAGGAGCCCACAGAAGAGCACAATTACCTCCCATATTCCACTGTACTGACAACAAGAGCCAACAGCTTAGAACCCTCAGAGAGACTGAAGAAAAGTCATGGTATTTAAAAAAAAAAGTAATTTATAGTTTTTAGATGTAATGGTGATTTCAGTTTCATGCCAGATTTCGGAGTAGTTACAGAGAGCAATACACTTTATCCTGCGGCAATGAATTTTACTTGGATGGTTACGCTGAATGATGGCTGGGTGAAGGAAACAATTTCTTTTTGACTCGGGCAACTTGCATTTTAACAGTACGCTTTATGCTTAATTGATTAATCTAAATGATGAGAACTGGTGTTCATGGGACTTGTATAATGCTTTTCTCTGAAAGTACTTTCTCTAATCTCTCTCCACAATGCAGCTGTGAAGAACTGTGTGAAAGACCAGCCTGTTGTGTTCCACTCCAAAGTGAAATCATCCGGATACACAGCTCCCGGATGGTGGGTTGGATGGGTGTGGATGATGATTTTACTGTAAATGTGTAAATGCACATGGGAAGCAGACATAGTGTTGGTTTTCTGTTCTTTACAAATCTTTGTCCACTGAATATCAAATACACATTAGCTCCAAATATAGTACACCTGAAAACAACCGGACCCTGCAAGAAGTTAGAATAACTGTGACAAACCAAATTGATACTGTACGATAAGAGATATTATGCAGCTGATGAGGTGTGAAACAGATTCTATTACATGCACTGTTTGGTAGAATTTGGATGTTAATCCTGTTATCCTGGCTAAATTGGCCGTGCATAACCTGACCAATCTAAAGCTCCCCCTCAATTCAACTGGTGACTTTTTCACATCTCCATCTGATCTGCTGTGTGGTAGGACTGCTGGCACACAATGACTGCTGTGTATCACTGAGGTGGATGCTGCATTTCAATGAAGGATGAGGTGGCTCTCCTCCTACTTGTTAAGGGCAAGCACCCCCTTGCCACACAGTTTGAGATCTTTTGGGATAAAAGGAGATATACAAACACAAGGAACTCTAGTTTTTTATTGAACACTCGCAGCATTTCATTGTTTGGATCATTTTACTTTTCTGCACTTCCGGCATTATTCAAAATATGCAGGTGGTGCAAGGTGGTTTCGATTACTTGATTCTTAAAAGCCAAGCTAATATTGTAAATTTGAATGTTATTTTTGAGCAGCTTAGTATGGTGAATGTTTGTGTTCACCTGAACTGCGGCCCTGCCTCTGTTCACGTTTAAGCCCCCTGTACCTCCAGACACACTGTCCCCAAGTGCAGATCCTGCAGGAGAGACAGGAAAGGGAATGTGTTACATTCTGTTTCCTTTGGCTAACAAGTCTCTACTGTGAGGCAAGTGTCAAAGTGATCCCCAGGGGCATGTGGAAACTCTGAGAACACAACTATTATATTACAGACCAAATCATAAAGATAGTTTAAAAGTATTTTTCCCCAAGCCATTCTAAATTAATAGCATTTTTTTCAAAACCAGACTTGGTTCCATACATGAGTCTTGTCAGTCAGGCCTCTTAATTCATCAGTCACATTCTTTAAATCCTGTGGGAGGATTCAGAATCCTAGTTAGGGAAATAATAGTTTTCTATTATTTCTGTTATTCTGTTATTTCTCTTAAGTTTCTATGCACTAAGAGTATTCTTTAGTATTAACCAAAAGTGGAGGCAAAACTAACCATTTTGTTAGGCATTGAACATGTTTGTGATAAAACGTTTCAACGAGAGCCTGCAGTTTGACCTCTGTAACATTAGAAAGCCACTTATTGATGTGATAAAATCAATGAAGATAAAATTGCTAACAGTTTGAAGGGTGAAACAGTTCATTTTATACTGCCTGCAGATGCCTTTCATTTAAGTTGGAGGCTAATTTAATTTTAGTTGGAAAAACTAACTCTTAGTTTATCCAACTTGGAAAACACAAAAGCTTTGTTTTTTTTTTAGATAATCTGAGCCAAAATTAACTAGAGCTAAACAGCTAGTAGATGCAGGTTGTGTAAGTATGATAAACTATTACTTGTTTGCTGGTAGAAATGGTTAGGAAGCTAGACTGAAATTAACTCAAATTTTAAAGCAAAAAAATGAAAAAATATATTTTTCTACAATAAAAAATAAAAATATGTTCTCTATTTTAAACACAGTCATGTAGTAATTATGCAAAGCATTCCCTTAAAGATTGTTTTACTTCTCAAAATCTGTTTCTTATTTAGTAGATTTTAATGATAAATTAAAAACAGACTATACTTCCTGAAATCTTCTTAATGAAAACATATTGAAATTAACAGTGAAAATATAACTAGATTAATAATAAATCTCTCTTTTTATCAGTATTTGGGTAAGATAGAATTAATTGGGTGTGCTCTAAGATGTACTCCCAGTGCTCATTATCAACATGAAACAAATGAATTCAGCTCAGAATATTTACTGCTTTTAATCCTGTTATCAAAATCTGTGATAGTCTAACCATAGCATTGCATTACCCAAATCAGTGATTAATATTATATTTCTACTGTAGGATTTTCAGACCTAATAGTCAGTTGAATTGAAATATTTCTATAATATATTGCTTTCAAAGGTATTTATTTGTAATAAATATGAAAATTGATGGCAGTCGCAATCAATCAGCCTGTACTTTCTCATGAGTAGATATACATCGGGTTTCGCATTAACAACAAGAGCTGCATATTTTGTTGTGGTAGTCTGATTTTTGTCAGTATCTGGCAAAAAAAATGCATTATTTCACCCTGATCAAGGTTTATCTTTCTGTGATGCTAATCATTCTGAGCAAACTGCCTGTTAAATAAAAATAAACTGCCTCTAATCTGAGACATTTTAATACTGTATAGTTTTTATATACTAGATACAGAATGCTTCCGTGTGATGTCAGTGCTGCAGACTGGAGGTAAATGCAAGGATGAATGTCATATGAACATGCAACCACCACTGTAATGAAAACTGACTCATCTGCAACAGTAGTTCATACTATTGTACCTGCTGACCACTGGTTAGACCTGAACTGGGCAATATTCAGGTTTTGTGACGTTTTTCTGTTGAGGAGAAAAGTTACAGTAAATGTCTGCATTGTAAACCTGTGGAAAATGTGAAGATTTGGCTGTGATGAGGTTGGCTGTGCTTGCTAATAATGAAAACCTAAAACATATACAGTAGTTTAACAACTTAATCTAAGAAGGTATTTTGGACAGGACACATTGAAATGTAATTGTAATCAGAATACTTCTGATGTTTGTTATATTGTAGCAGAGCCATGTTTTCCCCCAAGACTAATACACAGAAGAAAAATCACCAGCTTTCAAAGTCCAGCAAGAAAAAGTAAGCAAGCGCTATTAAATCATGTTTTATGTAACCACACGTCCTCATAAAATGCCTTGAGATATAAACTTTTAAAACAGAAATGAGTAAAAAGAAGCATGAGCAATTACACTAATCCCGTATCTTAAATCTTTCAAGAAAATTAGTAAAATTTTGCTTTATACATACACCAGACCTGTTCCTGAAAGATTTACATGATAAGTAAAGTTGTAATGTTTTCTAAGGCTGGGTGAGAATGATTTGAAAATTAAACCTAGAGAGGTAGTGAATGCTTTGTAACAGGAACCTGAATAGATGACCTTAGGATTAATGTCAATGCCTTACTGAAAATGGAATTCATTATCCAGAAAATCAAGATGTCTTTGTTATCTTAGAACTGTAGAATTAACTGTAGAGTCAAAATCATCAGCATTTACTCAAAATGACGCGAAAAAGTTGTTTATTATTAATGGTATCAGCATATTTTTAATTACAGTAGAATGAAAATCGTATTTAAATAAGTAATGATATTGATATAAAAAATGAATGTCCCTTTTCTGTCTGTCAAGTGAAGTACTATTCAAAGACTATCCAGCAGACTGTCCAGCACCCAGCATTCTTCAAACACACCTGAATGCCACAGCCAAGCCCACACCTGTGTGTAGCCTGCAGTTCTCAGGTAACAAGTTGCTGTAGGCAGGATAAAGAGGTATCAACATTTTGGAGTACCACAAACTCCATGTATGTAACAAGGAATTTTATTTTTCAAAACATTTTGAAAGATCAGATTTCAGGAAATGTGCCATAACAAGATTTAATAGTTAATTATGTATATACTGTACAGTATGTGCAGTGTACTGTATAAGGTATATAAAGTATATGGATATATATAAGTAAAAAATAAAAAAGTGTTCTGTATTAGATTCCACTTCTTCAAACCAAAGAACAAAGACAGAATAAAGGCTTGGGACAGCATTCTCTATGTTGTGAGCTTTTTATTGGGTTGTTTGTTGTTACTCATTTGGCTTTTGAATGAGTAATTTGATGTGCAGAATTTGTCTTTGATAAGTTCTTTTGTCTGCTATTTAGTCATAAAAAGTTAAAATAACATAATGTCCAATGGCAAAGGATGATCCTGGTCTCTGATTGGTGGGTTAGGAACTGGACCCATGGTGTGATACTGGCATAACATCACAAATGAAGTTCCAGCAAGTCTAAACTACCTGCATATGCATGTGGCACAGCTCCAAAGCTGACAAACGCGACAGGAGCTGTTTTATGTGGCAAAAGGATAGTTTCCAATTTTACTCATTAAAATAATTTTAACATCACATAAACTTTTAGTTTCTTTCTTTTCCTGAAATAAGCTGTCGTATAAAGGGGATAATGTGCTCTGGGCTGTGTGTTGTCCTGGGATAACATCTCTTATAGGATGTTAGATACATTTGTACTGTGCTCTTCTGCCCAGTCGCGCCAGGTGGGATGTTATGTCATCACACCAAACAGCCTAGAGTACATAATTAATTCTTAATTTTCTCAATTTAAAGTGCAATAATCTTGTTTTTGCCTCTTTTTTTCAGGAGATGGAAAACAGGTTGTGTGTGGTCTCTCAGATACATCCATACTGCTATATAACTCCACTCTCTCAGGAGCACCAGCTGTCTATACAGGTATCAGTTAGGCACACAGATTACAATACTCTGGATCTTATTTATTTTAGCTCTGCTGAATGTTTTTGAACGTAGTTTTGATGTATTAGACTGGAATGAATTTCCCCCAAAAAATCCATGAGCTAAGCCCCAAAGTGTTTTTCCTTCTTGTAAATACAGCTTTGAAGCTGCTGGTTTCAGCATACTTCTGCTGCCTATCAGCCTCGATGTTTTAACCTCAGATCAACAGGGGACTTGGTCTCAGATGGGATAAATTGGTTTTCCTTTCAGAAACAGATGAAACATGAGGCTCTGTGGCACTATGGGTTAAATGTACAACATTCTATCCTGTGGGCTTTAGGAAGCTAGATGTTAAATGGTTTCAGGCAACAGGAGTTCCAGAAAGATGTCTCAGGAAAATCCCCAGTGAATTGGTAGCCACTATACACTGCAATACCATTTAAGCATAAAAAGTTTGACCAGTGAACATTTAGTAGATGATGAAGTTAATTATTATCTGTATCTGTAAAATGTAATTTTAAATGTATTTAAATGACACGTTTTCCTGCAAGACTACATTTAAATATGTTAAATATTAGGTAATATTCTCTGATTTTATTTTAACAGTTACTCAAATCAGTGATTTAAAACAGACCTAAGAAGTGAAATGTATAATGTTTGGAAAGTTCCAAAAGTTTGTACACCTAATCTGCTCAATCCTGCTTCCAGATAAACAAGTTGTAACATTTTTACCAGTGATATTTTCCCCTATTTTCTGCCAAATAAGTGCTTCCTTTTCTCCTTATAGGAGAACAGCATGGTATGCTCTGTCCTTATTGATACCAAAAGCAGCAAAAGGGAGAATGAAAAAGTAGAAACTTCAATAATGTCTTCAGGAGTACAGGTTATTTATTTTGATGGTCATAGTCATCAGTTCTTTAAGGCTAGTTATTTGTCCTTGTGTATAGTATTTAATCGAAAGTGGCCCTTTTTAACTTATTTTAAGATAATTAAACACAGCAAGTACTTCAGTTGTTTGAATTGCTGTTAAATGATGAAATGTGCTGACTTTTAACTTGTCTCGAAGCACTGGAGTTTGATGTTTCATCCAAATGTTCAGATTCTGCAGAGCAGATTTAATATAATTGGTGAATTTCTCAAACGTGTCTTGTAATAAAATGACACTTCATGTGTTTTGGAACTGATCTTATCCTTATGTGATGAATGCTCTTTATAGTTATTCACAAGGGGGCAGCAAAACAGTGAGGGATACCTGTAGTAGGATTACAAAATCTCATCTTTCTATTGTTAAAAGAGTAATCATCCTTTGTTCAGAGGATGACGTGAATACCTTTTAAGAAATAATTGTTAGGCCCTGTTTTCTTTTTTTTTTGTAGATATACATTTATATTTCACAAGTTAAAACTATCCTATTCTTAGTTGGCTTTGGGATATCAGATTTTCAAGACAAAAGCAAATAACATGGACAATTAAGAAATACTGACTTTATTTACATTTTGCTTTATACAGCATAACAATCGTAACACAGTGCACAATAATAAATCTCAGAGGGGTGCAGTGAGCACTGACAAGGCAAGGATTCTCACAGTGGTCACATGCCAACCCTTAACACGTTTTACCTGACAGATATCACATAAAAGGAGGTAACACTTTACGATAGTGCATTAATTGCCAAACAAGGTTCACTGCTTTTCATTTTAACATATGCACTGATCTCATCCATCCCTTGTCTAACCCATGTATCCGCTACAGGGTCACAGGTGAGCTGGAGCCTATCGCAGCAAGCAGCAGACTCAAGGCAGGATACACCCTAGATGAGATGCCACTCCCATCACAGGGCAGACACACACAAACGTGCACACACTCACACCAGGGGCAGTTCCCCCAGAAGCCAATTAACCTACCAGTATGTCTTTGGGCTGTGGGAGGAAACCCATGCGAACACGGGTAGAACGTACAAACTCTAGCAGATAGCAACCCATTTCCAGATTTGAACCCAGGGCCTTAGCGCTATGATTGCTGTCCGCAATGATTTCAGAAGTAGGCTAATGACTGATGCACTATTAATGCACTATTAATCCTTCTCTATTAATTTTAAGTAAGCTAAATGCTTATACAATCAATGTATTTGTCCAATAAGTGAGATACTGTAATATGGGTCAAGCAAATGACTTATAATAAAGGGGATTTGAATCAACTGCATTTCTGTAACCATTTTTATAATACTGTTGCCTGTTTCTCAGGGTAGCCAGCTCATGATTTGTAATTGCACTCATTTGCCAACTTCAATTCAATTTCACTATACAGAATTTGTCATTATTATGTTTATAATCTACTGTACATACGTCGCACAGAGTACGCACATATAATTTTAAATAAATAGGAAGGCAATATCCTTGTACAGCAGATTAATAAACATGATAATCCATCAAATAACTGGAGCAGTACTGGATGAGCCAAATTGAAAATTAAAGAATGACAAATATTAAGTTATTAACTAGTGATTGTCACACAGAGCTTCATTTAAGTGATATCTGTGCAATTAAAAATATTGAAGAATAGACATGTAGCAATCCCTTAAGTGTATGTCTTGTCCTTGATTCTGAAATGCCGGTTCTAAAACTATCATGGTACAATTACGGAGATCTCTAGAAGTAAGCATTGGTATATCCTCTCCAAAAAGCAAGGAGATCAGTAACTGGAGTGCATTTTTACATTCCCTTTTCCCTCTAGGTCATGATGGTGCAGTACGCTGTGTAGGGTGGAGCCACTGTAACCAATGGCTGCTGTCTGCATCTGAGGACAAGACCCTGAGAATATGGCCAGTCGGGATCACTCAGCCTGCTCTCACCCTGGTAATACTTTATCTCTGGGAACCAGGTGGTTTCATGTGGTTGAACAGCATTTTGGTACTGCACTAATTAACTATCGCCTTGTATTTTAAGGTTTTCTGATAAAGCATGCTACAAAAATAAGCTTTTTTTACAAGTCAAAGTCAACATTGTGCTGTTACCAAAAGACCTCCGTTTAACACATTCTGCTCTGTTCTTATGTTCTGACGTTTAGCATAGAATAAATGAGATGTCATCTGCTTCCAAATAGACTTTCATGTATATTTCATGATAAAGGATTTCTTGATCAGGTTTTTCTTGGTATTGTTCTATACAGGTGGATTGTGTATCATACAATAAGGTGAAACAACATATGAATATATTGCTGTGTAAACGGTACAACATCTTCTTAAGTGATCTAGTGCAAGTGATCACATTATTCCTATTGTGGAGTCCTTACACTGGCTTCCTGTCAGGTTTCATGTCAACTTTAAAATCCTCATGCTCACGTATAAGGCTCTGCATGGCTTGGCACCTCAGTACCTATCTGAACTACTATCATCCTACTCCCCACCTCGTAACCTTCACTCTTCTAATTATGGTCTCCTATCTGTCCCCCAAGCCCGTCTACACTCTATGGGTGACAGGGCCTTCTCCTGTTATGCCCCAAAGCTCTGGAACTCTATCCCTAAGGATACCAGAGAGTCGCCTTCCCTGGTTCTGCTATTTAAACCATCGTTTCTACTGTATTCAGTGCCCCCATCTACTGTCTCCTCTTATTATGTATTTTCATTGTGCATATCTGGTATATTTGTTGGTTGTTGGTCTGTTAAGCACTTTTAAAAGCCACTTTTAAAGGCGCTATATAAAATAAATTATTATTATTATTATTATTATTATTATTATTATTATTATTATTATTATTATTACTGTATTAACTCATGTGAAGATTTACCAAGAATCCAAATTTATGTAACAAAAGCTACAGTATGATCATTAAACCCATCTCTGGGAGCAGTTTCAGATAGAGAAGAGGGGAATCACACTTTTATAAATGGTTATGCTTTGTAATTCAATTGGAGAGGGAATTTCTGGGTAAAGTATAGTAGCACTGTATGGAAATAAGAATTTACATTTCCAATATCTTTGTAGATATTTGTGTAGATACCATGTCTGCAAATTTAAATCTAATTTGTGTTCCAATGCCTTCTTCATTTTTTGGACTAACAAAGCTTGAGGTATCCTCTTACCAATCTTATAATACTTACAATTGGTTTCATGTCCCACTGGAATGGCAATTTTGACTTTTTTGTTTGTTCTGGCTTAAGGACAGAATTCTATCATTTGTTTTTCAGGGTGGTGAAAGGTTTCCCCAACCCTTGAGATCTGCACAGTTTTATTATATGGACAAGTTTCTGCTGCTGTCATGCGGCTCTTTGTTACAGTTGTACTTGTACCACTTGGACACTTCACAGGATGACATCAAAAGGTACACTGTTGTAAGTCAGACTGAAATTTCAAAAGGTGCTTCTAGCCTTCATCCCTGGAGCATACAATAAACTGTGCTGGCTGTTTAACTAAAGTTAATATTCTGGAAATTATCCTCTCTCAAGTATAATTATAAAATAGTCTGCCCCAGAATATCTGCTCTTTGGAGAGATTAGTTTCTTCCACAGAAGGAAGAGGATGAGGGCACTGAGGACATCACCCAGTCTGAGGTGTGATTTATCCCTCAGATACAGGATCTTGGCTTTACTGCTAGGAAAATCAAAGCCTGCCAATTCTCCAGAGCACATTAAAGAAGGTGTGATTGACCTCTACACTTCTTTTACGCATGGTGTGAAATGCACATGTGAAGTGTTTGCTTGATGGACATTTCTACATGCCAACAATAAGAGCCTTGTGTTGGACAGAGTCCGAAAGAACCTGCTGCAGGAAATATGAGTGTGTTTCCCTGCCATCCACATAATGTGCCAAGAAAGCCATTGAAGCCAGGGACTTATACCAATAATATGAAATAATTTCCTCATTGTTTTTTTTTATTTTACTGACTGTAAGCAATTTAAAATTACTTAGAAGGAGATGCCTTGATCTTTTTTTGCTTTAGCAATTAGAGATGGCTAATGTTTTTTGTATGAGGTGCCATTGTAAACATTTTAATCATGGTTATCTGGTGTATTTCTCAGATCCTGGCATCTGGCAAATAAATAGTAGATGCTTCAGATGTGATTATTCAGTTCAAAAATTAATATGGCACTTGTTACAGACTCTGCTATTCTATGCTGAATTAACACTGGCATGATTAATATTTTTAAGAGACTGTAATTGTTAGCTATTAATGACACTTTTAAAACAAGTTTCTTACTGTTGTATTTCGTTCATCTAAATAATAAGGTGCTTTTTAAATTGAAAAAAGTTAAATATTAAGTAAGTAAATTTCCATCTATAAAAACCTAATATCTTGTCTTTCAGATACAAGCAAAAAAGTCTATGCAAACTTGTTGAGAAATTCCAGATGACTACAGGGACGGAAATCACCAGTGTTTCAGCAGTCAATGATTTCTTCTCCTGTATCCTCTTGCATATTTTGTTCCACCACTTGAAAGAAGAATTCCAGATCTTAAATGTATCTCCTGGTAAAAAGGACAAAGTGCCCCTTAAAAATAGCAAAAAGTGCTGAAAACTATTTTTATATTACTATTGTTTCCTTGGTTTGAATGTACTTCGCCATCTGCTGATGCAGTATATTGATATATTATATTGTAGTACTGTATATAAATATATAGGAACAAGTAATAGGTTTATTCCATGCTGAAAAGAGAAGAAAGAAAACACAACGTTTCGGCCGTGTAGCCTTCTTCAGGTGTGAGAACAACAGGGCAGTAAGTCTTTCTCATACCTGAAGAAGGCTCCACGGCCAAAACGTTGTGTTTTCACTTTTCTCTTTTCAGCATGGAATAAACCCATTACTTGTTCCTTTGCAACCTACGCATGCTGACACAGCTCCCCACCTGAACTACTATAAATATATAGTACAGTATATATTAAATATATATGTAGTATATTTAATTAAATACAGTAAGTAAAAGGTCTATATGCATTAATAAAAAACATTTAGTACAGCACATGCCTGGATTCTTGGAAATCCTCTAAATGACCTATTTGCTATCGTTTTTATTGAGTTCAATAGTTAGATATAGTGAGAATAATTCTAACTGCCATTCCAAATCATACAGTACATCTCCTCACGCTGAGTATCAGATTACAGCTATAAAGATACCAGGAATGTCAGACATGTCAATTATTTGTGTTACTTTCTGGACTAATAGATTTTATTTGCCTCTGTTTAGGAATTTAAAACAATTTGAACTAATAATAATAATTGGTGAAGAATATTTTAAAGCAATTCTAAGAATTGAACTGTTACAAACAGACGTCTGGCAGACATGGTTTATTTTAATGTTGGTTACATTGAGAGTTCTTCCCTTATCAGAGCTGAGAATTTAAGTAAGCTATTTATCAAATGTGTGTTGCTATTATATAGTCTGTATTACTGGAGGAATGTTCTGTGTAACCAGCACTACTCCTCCATATAATGCTCCAGGCAGAGCAGCTGTGAAGTCAGGCTACATTTCTTCATACTGGAAAGAAAGAGATGGAGATCTTAATTGAAACATTAAGCTCTTAATTAGTGTGTTGCAAGGTTCTGCATTTATCTTCAAATTAGACCATTGTTTTCAATATATTGATCTCAGGTGTGCTTTGTCGATAGCTTATGTTTTGGTGTTTTTAATTTCTGAGAATCTTTCAAAAGGCTTTGATTTTTTACTTATTGAATGCAATTCATCTTTTGTAATACGTAATTTTACATTTGAGTTTTGTATATTTAGCTTTTTAGTTTTATTTTCTATAGTTTTGAGAACCGCAAGATTTTGCATATTGCCTATTTTGATACATCTTTTCCGATTATATGACATTCTGACCAATTATTCCAACTACATTCGTTTTTTAAAAGATTATACTGTATATATACAGTAGTACAGGGAATAACTATGGAAGCAGGAAAATGTGCAAGATACATTTTGTGAATTCTAAATTAATATATTTTTTATAAAAATAAAATATTTCCTAAGACAGTTATACTGATTGTTACATCCAACAATGTCATAGGTTGTCAGGTATCCCTTCAGAAAGTGCCATATTGCCTTAATGCCTATGTAAGTATTTAAGAAATGAGTTCTGTAGGCTACTATTGACAGATTGCATCTTCATGTTTCACCTAGTACTGTGTACAGTATAAGACAGTGGAATTGATACCGTTGGCAACAGAAGAGGTTGAAGAAGAAAACACAAACTCTTTAAAAGTGAAATAAAGTTAATCAGAGTAAATTCTATGTGTGATAGGTGATGATTCAGAAGAGATATCAAGAAAAACCTTGCAGTAAGCACAGAAACTAATATTTCTACTAAAACAATAAGATATACGCTAGTGCACAATGGTCTCAATGGGTATGTTACTGATGGTAAATAGTTGCTGAGGAGAGGAAGTAAACAAAAAAATATGAATCAAATGAAGATCAACATCTAACCTAACAGTATACAGTAGCAAGTAACAGTCAAAACCAAATAATAATACCGAATTATGCAAGACTCATAAAAGGACATGCATCAAGAACAAAATATCTAGTTATAAAAAAAAGAATATATTCCTTTATGCAGTATTCACTTTAATTCCTTATCCTTGCCAAATTAGATATTGTTCTGGTGTCTGGAAATGATCGTGCAGTGGAAGCTTTTGATCTAAATGTGGGTCGCAGAGCAGCTTGTATCCCTGATGCTCACACCAGAGCAGTTCACCACATCGCTCAGAACAAGGTATCGTATGGTCAGTTTTAGTTGTTTAATGTTAGACAGTTGTTTAAAGGTTAGGTTTATTAACCAGTTTGTTTATTTAATACTTTAAATTATTTTAGCTATAAGTTGTAATGTTTTAAGCAATACAGTATGTCATTTCCTTCACCTATTTGCATTCCTCTTCATTTTATAGAAGGGTCTTCATTTGGCCAAGTCATTATAGGCTTAAGTTGAGTTGCATAATAGTAAGACTGTAAATCTAAGGATACATAAACTTCCATTTTCTTTGGTGTGCTTGAGTGTTTTGAACTTTATCAGTGGTTTTAGTCCTTCCCACACACATCTAGAGACAAGCTTGTCCAGTGATTAGGTATGATTAGGTGTAAGGTATGTGAACTGAAGTAAGTGGTGGGTTACCCTATTGAAGTTACCAAACTCTTGGCATTGCCTGCACAGCCTCTTTTGGGAGCTGTGTGAAAGCCACCCCATGGAAGTTACTCTTAAGAGAACGGAACCTACCATAGCTGTTAATCTAGCGATTAATCAAGTCTGTGTATCAGTACTGCCAGGTCTATATTAATGCTCACTGAGATCATACCTGATACAATTTTGTAATGTTTCTATTTTAGAAATGAGTTACGTATCATGCTGAAAACTTATGAAGTTGCAATAATCAATATTTTTGTTTAATTCATTTCTATCTTTAAAATATTGAATGAAACCATTAGACCTGAATTAGCCTTTGTTTTGTGCATCGCTATTATTACTTGAGCAATCATTCAAACCACAATTGCTTTTTATCGAAAACCGATTCTCTCCTGAATCCGAATCAGCCTTTCACTTTCATTGACACATGCATCATTCTCTTCTCTTTGAGGAAGGAGTGGAATAGGAAATGGGTTAGGTTTGTGCTTTGATGTGTATAGAAGGCTCTGTTAAAAGAAAGTCATGTTCTTACACAGGGAAGAGCTGAATTTCATAATAGGCTGTAATTTAGTTAGTTAGTCAAACATTTTCTTTATTTAAAAGCCCAACATGCCATTGAACCACGTAAAGAGATTTGTGTTTTTTAGCCTTTGTGCATTTTGTCCCAACTGTGTCCTGTTTTGTTAATTAAGTCTGACACCAAGGGGGTTGAAATTGCATACTATTAAAGTTTAATGGCCAGGTAAGTTATGAGAATTTTGCAGGGTGGTGTGGTAAAACATTTAACTACTGTTGCCTAGATCCTTTTTAGAATCCCTTGTGACACTTTTGATTTCCCTGCTTTGTTGGCTGGGCTGACATGTCTGCTAAAACTAAGTCATGAAGCTGAAAGAAAAGAAAGAAGCCCAGCTGGACTTCAGACAGCCCCTTGGTGGTGCTTGACCAGACAGACATGTTAACATTGCTGTGCGCTAGAGATTTACTCTGAACATCAGGAAAAAGTGCATTGCAGATCTACCTACAAATACATTGTTTGTAGAATGTCATGTTTTCATTTTTACATTATAATAGCAATTTTGTAGGTTATGTAAATAATTCATCACCACAGCTACTACTCAATCTCCTGTTTGTCTGATAAGAAATTAAGGTTTCAAGTAAGGAAGCTTTATAGCGATTATAAGAATTTTGTTTCTTCCCAGTTTTGAAACTTCACTTTTTCAAAGACCGGGTAGCCTGATGCAGCTTCATACAAGACAGGTATAGTGGGACAGATAATCCTTTCAAATTGACAAAAATTTTGTTTTTGGCATCAACCAAAATGGCAACCTGTCCCATGCTCAATTTCAAAACCTTTCACATGTGGTGAAATATGTTCCTGTATAAACCACAATAGTCAGATTTGTGCTTTACATGTTGGAACACTTTGTCTATCCACATCAGGTCATCATCTGCTTGGCAAAACGTACCCTGTTCTTGCAGTTTTTTAGTTTTGGATTAGTTTTTACTTTAACAAATGTAAGCAAAAGAATAGCTGTCAGCATTGAATACTGCAAAAGAACTTTGGAAAAGATAAATTATATTGTAACTCTAGCTCTATATATATGAATTTGGCGAAAACAAATATGAATGCATAAAATGTATAGCTGTTCAAAGTCCTTTACAATCTTAAAAATATCTACATTATCATAGAAATTCCTTACCTTAATATATTGCTTTTTATACCAAAAGAAAGCAAAGTTCTTTTATGTATAGGAGGTGACTCTTCATATTCTGATGGACAATGGTGGAATAACTGTGTTAGCAAATGAGAAAGAGCAAAAAATAACTTCTACAGTAAATGGAGTATCCATTTATAGAATTTTGTTCTTTGTAAACACCTTAATTCTATAGCCATTCATCCATGATTTCTTTTTAAAACAGTGTCTGAACTACTGGTGTGATTAAATGCATTTGTTGTCTGAAGGCAATGCACACGCAAGTCTGACTTGTGATGAACAACTACACCAGTTGTCCTGATGTGAGCACTTGGCATTTCTTCTGCCTGCTGATTAAACACATATGTCACAGGACACGTGTTTTTCCATTTGATCAAGTTGGTGTGAATACTGTGCATCAGTGAAAAATTTAAACTTACTTTCCAGCTCTGTCTCTGTTATAGCATTATATGAATAAAGAAAGCAGTGCAGCAGTAGAGGGACTTTCGAATCACACTACCCAGCTACTTTTATTGTCACTGTGTTGTCGTGGTTGAGACTACACCTGAATGCACTATATTTGAATGCAATTTATTTGCTTATAGCAGCAAGGTTTTTCTGTCCACTTACGTGGCATAATATAACATCCATTAAACACAGGGAATTCCTTCTGTTGTAATTGTAACCAGGAGGCCCCCTGACTAAACATAAGGCAGAAAGTTAAATTCTGTTAATTCAAATTTCCATCTTCCCTCTGGTTAAGAAGCTACCTGGAAACCCTTCAGTCCCAAGGTAGCCTTGTAGAGAACTGTGAGTCAGAAACTTTTATATATAAAAAATTAGGCGACTGGAAAGAATGAAATGGAACTTTCCTCTGCATCAAAGGATTTGAAATAGGTGAAAGTAATAAATTTTGCCTACAAGTATCCATAAAAGGAAAAAAGGCTTTGTTTGCATTAATAAAAAAACTATGCACTATCTTTTAGAGGCTGGAGTCAGATGGAAAAGAATGAAAAATATGTTTCCATTCTGTGGTTTGTCTGCTCACTGCTAAAGTGAAATGATGGAAACTTTCAGTGCTTCAGAGTTACCTCAAACGTGTTTTTAATCTTCCTTTTCCTTCAGTTCTTTGGGATACTGCTTTTCTCAGGATAGTGCTTTAACCCAATGATCTACTTTTTGTTGTCAAAGTTAAAACAATTACAAATTGTATACATAATTAAATATATTATATATAGTTATTGTGACGATCACTATTTTTAATTTTTATCTGTCCGATGTTGAACGAAAGCCTCTGCAAAGATTTGACTTAAAATATTCTTTGGTTATTTTCATCCATCCGGCTTCTGCAAAGGTATTCATTTAGCCATCTTATAGGTCTTTTTTTTATTTGTCCTGAGATGCATTATGAGATTCTTTGTTTCAATGAAAATATGACAAGACACTTGAAGACATAGTTCAATATTCACACACTTTGTATCCATTTCAAGTCAAGAGGACACGTTTACACTGTAAATCTTTTATAGCTCTTTTAAAACTATTTAAAAACGAACACAGTCTTGAAATGTTACTGGTAGCTTAAAACTCTCATACCTGCAAATGATTAGTGCTCCCAAACTGCTCATTAACATCTGTTAAAGAACAATTTCAAAAGAACGTATTCCTTTCATGACAATACACATCAGGTGGCAGTCATAAATGCAAAGTATATATCTATCATCTGCTTTTTAGCTTGACTTTGCACCCACCAAGACACAAAGCATCTCTTATATCTGAACAGCACCTTCAGGGGTCAATGCAATTATGGCACAAAAATATATGGGGTTTAATACTTTCATAGAACAAATGTATTTTTCATTTGATTATTTCACCTCATGGCTTATTTGATACTGTCATTTAACAAATTCATTTTTACAGAACAATATAAATTCCAGTTTTCTTTCTTGGATGGAGGACCACAATTGAAGGTGGGCTACCCACATCAGCATAAAATTGAATAAAGGGCTCCCATCAATTTCAAGGTCAAGGAAAGCTGGATACTCTAACCAAAAAATGGTTTATGGTATAGACCTGATTCTGACTGATTATAAAAGATGAGAACATGAAGCCATTCACTGAAACCTGGCTAGACTTGAGATAAATAACCTTATATTATTTTATTGCATGTAAGGACATAATGTAAAACAGTGGTGGACCAAGTGTAGTTAAGTTGCAGCCATACTGAACACTGAATAAAATATATTGTGGCTGGATTAATTTTAATGGCATTGTTAATTTAAATTGTTGAACCAGTGAGGGTTTTTTAGGTTTATTTTTTTACAGAATCATTGAAGCGTTAATATCTTTCTCTCTTATGTTACCCATGTTAAACACTTCATTTCATTAAGTGATTTTATTTTTTTAAAAATGGGATGTTTTGCAGGGTTCAATGTTCAGCACGCAGGAGCCTGATGCATACAATCTCTTCTTGACAAGTAGTGTGACAGATGGCATCAAATTGTGGGACCTGAGAACTCTGAGGTAAGACTGTTTACCTTCTGTTATACTCAACCATATGACTTATTGTATTTACTTATGTGAATAAGTTAAGACAAATGAAACCAAAATGCTTGACAATACATACCAGAAGGCAATGCACAAGCTGGTATGCTGTCGGTTGTATACACTAATAATGTAAACTGCTTACCCTGGTGAATGCTGTTGATGTAAACGTTGTCAGGTGGGTACTTGTGTTGTCAATGGTAAAATGTTTCTTGTGGTTTCAATAGCTTGAGTTCCAAATTTCATTGTTTCCTTGTACACAGTTTGCAATGTAAAATATTTGCATTTGTTGGAAGAGATCAACTAACTTTCTGAGCACTTCTACAATGGCATATCTGTGAAAGAACCTCAGAATTAAATCACACAGATTTGAATGTAAGTTGTGTGTCAGTTGAATGTAATTAAGATGTATAGGTTTTAAAGGAACAGTTGATAATAATCAGAGTATATAATGTATTACATTGTACAAATATCAAGATTCATGCTTTCTCAATTACACCCCTCTTCAAGACAACTTCCAGATCAAATAACTTAATTTAACTAGGGGCCAATATTATAAAGTTTCTTTTGTCCACTAACAATAAAGAAATAATGTATTGTGTTTCTGATTTAAAGGTTAAGTTCAGTATTAACCTGGGTAAAAGTGTCAGAGATATGTTACAGGATTTATTCTTAACCCATAAAATAGTTTTCTAGGGGAAGGATCATAAGAAAACTGTAACTCTACTGCAGTTGTTTAAAATAGCTTAGTCTTAGTTGGTGCCTAGTAAGGTGTCCGGAGTCTGACCCCAGTTCTCCTATATAAAATATAAAATATACAGTCTAAGCTGGTTCTGTATGAACAGGAGTGTAAGCCCAATTATCATAATGTTAATATATACTTGTTATTTTTATGTACAGCTTTAATACTTCTAACTACTAACTCTAAAGTCTAGAGTTTAGAGTTAAAGGAATTTGCGGTTTCATCTAAATAGAGCTTTTTCCAAAAACAAACAAATTCAAAAAAGGAATCTCTATTGAATAACAAATCATGACACAGAACAACATTTCCAGTTTTCAAGATACAGTATGTATTATACTTTTCAGTCACAACAAAAGTAAAAGGTCATTCACATTTTTTAAATCTTTATTATGTATGTTAATAAAACTTACACATTTGTTGCAGGTACCTGGTCTGTATTTTATTTTTCAATTCCGTTAAATTCAGTTATATAATAGACAAACATATTTTGTACCAAATGCAGGTACAGTACCTTGTAGTAGGCCAGATTGACGATTCATAACATTCCTACACTTCCATTTCTGCTACCTTTGAGGAAAACATACATGTGTCTCAGTAGAAATCTGTCCACAGTGACGAGAGAAACAGCTGTTTTTAACACATCATATGCCTTAGGGATCTGCACACTACTTCAATTCTTAGGAAAGTAATAAGGTCAGAATAAGGGAATCCTCTGAATGGAGCCTCATATCTTGGCTAAGAGTACTCCACACTGCTTACATTAACTTACAGTTTTAATATGTGCTTTTGACACTGTGTGGATTGGAACAAATGAGTCTGATTTTTCCAGGTGGTGCTGTTGTATTTGGCATGTAGTGTAAAAAAGCCCTGATCTCCATACGTTTTTGTTCATCCAGATTCTGTCACATCTTTCAGAAGCTTTTACCTTCTGTTACATTAGTTTTCTCACCCTTGATGAACTATAATAAATGGTATTATAACAGAGGAAGTGTAGGCTTATATCAAGATTTTAGGCTTTTGTGAATTAAAATGTATTAAAATATACATGTATACAGTAAAACAGACTACTTAGTAGTAAGTACTGAGAGTACTTAAGGTGGGTAGCGGTGTCAGCATGTGTAGTCTGCAAAGGAACAAGTAATACGTTTATTCCATGCTGAAAAGAGAAGAGAGAAAACAAAACGTTTCGGCTGTGAAGCCTTCTTCACATGTGAGAAAGACAGGGCAGACAACAAAGATTAAATAGCACAGAAGAACAAAAGCTGGGAGAGGGGACGGGGGACGGGGGGAGGGGAGAAGCAGAGAGGCCACTCAGGAAGTACTCTGAGAGTACTTTAATATATAAATAGCATAACTTTACAAGATAATTACATTTAATTCTAAATACATAAAGTTTTAATCTATTTTTACTTTGAAAATATATTTAATGTATAAAACCCGATGTAGTCAAATTATTCCTCTAATGTTTTTTAGTCATTTGGTCATTTTATTAAGTCACAGACAGTTCATAGAAACTTAGAAGTCTCCTAGACTGCCACTGGTACTAAACAGGGAAAGAAAGCTCTTTACCACTTCATCAGGAAGATGTCAAATAATTGCTAGAATACTAATTACTGAACGGCTGGTAATAGAAAAATACATAAGACATCCCAGTGTAAACTATGGTGTCAATCATCAAGACTCAAGGCAATTGCAATGTTTACTGTTACCATCAGTGGAGTAATTGTTGAAGATTCTAGTCCTGCATCTTCAAAAACCTCTGGCATCCTCAATATATAATATTTTTACGACTACCACTAGAGGTTGACATCAAGTACAGTGTCTGTAGCAGAGTTCATTGACAACATACTGTCAAAATGGACTGCATGGCTTAATCACTTTTGTAAACTTATGTTCTTAACACAAAAAAAACAACAACATACATTTGCCAAACAAATAATTTACTGCAAAGCCAAAAAGGACTATACTGTATAATGTGACCTGGACAGCTCAGGTTGAAAAAGAGTGTCATCCCTTCTTTGAAATATGGGAGAGCATCTGATTTGTTTTGGGAATTTTTTACATCTTCTGATCCTAAGAGCTGCTTAAGGGTTGGGTAAATACATTGTTGTCTCTGAAATGGCACTTTTTCATCCTTCATTGGCTGCTTTTCAAAGTCCTCCTTTGAAGCAAGGATTTTTTTCAGTGCATATTAAATATTAAATGTACATATTAAAATGATGTCCTTTGGCCTTCGTCTTCTTTGTAGAGTGAGAAATTAACCGTTTATGGTAATGCTCCAGTATCTGCTGACCTTAACTCATTGTTCTTAAACAATATCAACAGAGATAAAGGTCAGTAATATTGTCCATTAAATAAGACATCCTTTAGAGCAAAAGACTAAGTTTTTTTTTCAGTTCATGTTTCTTCTTTTTAAACAATAATTTAATATACGATGAACCAAACATAATTTTTTATTAACTCCATGACAGTGTTTAGGGACATGATGTATATGTATATGTTACATCATGTGTAACAGAAGCTCTTAGTAAAGTGTAAGTTCTGTCATCATTTCTTGATTTGGAGATTGTTTCCCACCATTTTGCTCATATCCCAGACATTGTTGGATCTTAGTCACTTTGTGTTAAATATCTGAATGGTATTTCCAGGTCATGTTCTTGCTTTAATTTGTATCCTGTGATCTGTCATCATGGAGAGCACTCGACTGCACTGGTTGAGGAAAACCATATGGAATGTGTTGCAAAAATATGTGTAAACATTTTTTTACGCAATTCTTCTTTAAGGGTAAGCTACCGTCATCACACAGTCTTGTTCCATATCTCAATAAAACGCATTTTAGAGAAGAAAAAAATATTTTTTTATGTTTGGTTGGTTTTGTAGAACTGCACCTGTTTGATAAAGGGGACTATGGACAGAGTCCAGGTTTTAATGTGTTAAGAATGGTTGGTGCTTTGTGAAACGACTGCTTTAAAGAGAAAAAAAATGAAAGAAAAAAAGTACACAAATAACTTTAAATTAGGACTGCACAAGACAATTTAGTATTGCAGCTCTGATTAATGGGGTCGGTTAAAGAATCCACAATCCAATAACCTAGGAATTCTCTCCCTTTAGTAATAATGCAAAGTACACAGTCCTGTGATTTTATAAATTAAAATCCATGTATATAGTTTTATATAAATTTATATAAAGTATATCCATATACCAAAGGGACTTTTGCTATTTATGTTTGGATTCAGTTACTACAAAGTCTTGGACAAGCATCATTATGACTATTCTATGCCCTTTAACTGGTCTCTAAAAATATGTTTATTTCCTTTTTTATTGTTCTTAATAATATACTGATAGAAGTAACTCAATGCAAAGAAACTCAAAAGGTTTCCTTGTGCCTTATTATTTTAATAACTGGAATTGCATCATGTCTATGAGTTATAAAAGGTCATAATGAAATGTCTTGGCTGTAGTGTTAAAAAATCCCTTTACATAGACCTAGGTTTAGTAGTATTTACATTTGACACATTAGAGTACCATTGTTCAACACGTGCCAAATCATACATGTGGTCCCTCCAGATTACTGAACAATTTTCTTCACATTTCCTTTATGGTTGAACAGCGTAGTGGAAAGTGGTACATTGCTCAGCAGCGATTGGAGCAGTGATTAGCTATTGACAGGAGGGTAGACTGTTTTAACTGCGGCTCCCCTCTCTCTGTGCAGCACTGAGCCTGTGGAGCTCCAGGCTGAGCTGGAGAATCAGTGCTCACAGCAGCTCAGGTCATCCTATTAACAACTCAACATCTCTCTTTAGGAAGACCCCTGTTCTTGTTTATTTGTCATTGCATCTTGTTATCGGATTTGTGTATTGTCCTGCACTTTCTCACTGGGTCTCTAACATTTTATCAAAATAAGCAAACAGCAAAATTATAGGTGCACTTCATGTTTTTTTTTTCCTCACACTTCACAGGCAAATATTAATTCTAATCCAAGTGATTTATTTTTTTATCAATAGTATCTGGTTATACATATTTTTATAAACCTCATCAATGTAGGTTTCACTGCCAATATTCCAAAGAAGTTATTTCATGGGTGGTGGTTAATCATAGTAAATACGTTGTCCAGATTATGTTGCATCTCATTGTCATTGTTATTCTAAATGTTTTGTATTGGGGGAAAAAGGTTTGGCAGGTTATTCTTAAAAAGCTGGGGGATTGTCCACCCTGCATTTTTTGGATATAAAAAATAAGGCAGAATAATTTTTCAGCAGAAGATGTTTTGATTTCTGGAATATAAATAGTTGCAATATAACTTGGACTGGCCTTTCTTCAAAACTGCTTTTTGCTTTGCCTGAATGATTATATAATTATCTAAGAAATAAGAGTAATTAAATATAGCTGACAGTATAATACATTATAGGCAGTCGCCTTCCACACAGACAGTTCCAAGACAATCATAGGAGATTTACTCCAAGGTAGAATTAATGATATAAAGTAATTTAGTTTAACTACAATGACGACTTTCTGTCATTGTAGAGAATAAAATTGTTTGGCTGCCATTATTAAGAATGTTGGTTTATTGTTATTGTACTGATTTCTAAACATTGATGATAAATTAGTTGCTAATAAAATTCTGTTTGTACTTAAACAATGTATATAGCTTAGTCCATAGAGTAAATGCACTATGCACATTGCACTTTACGTACCCTGTACCCTGTACCCAGTCAAAAAATGTCTATGTCTATAGCGTTGTCTTGTCAGTGTCTTGTCTGTATTTGCACTGTAGACCTGGAGAATGATATCTCACTCCTCTGTATACTTGTATATGGCTGAAATTATATATAAACTTGAATTTGAGTTATTTTAGTGATGACCTTATGGATAAGTTATGGTCTCATTAGATAGAGATTCCGGGTTTATAGCTTGTTTAAGATTGGTTACGCACAACATTTCATTTTCATAGGGTGTCTTTAAAACCACACCGATCAAAAATGGGATCCAACATGCAACCACAATTGGAAGGCAGACCTAATAATATGGAAAATCCTGAAATTCCATGTATATGCTTTCATTTTCTATGAAGTTCAGCCTGCTTATTCCCTTGCCAATTCAGCAGTTTGATATTTCCCATCGGATCTCAAATTTACAATTTTCTTTCTCTCGCAGCTCTAAAAACCGCCTTTATAAGCTTTATAAGCCACTGGAATGACCATCATTTATTTCGCTCTCCTGTGTTTAATATGTTGCACGTCATGGTGTGTATATTTGTGGCTTTTCCACATTTTGATGCAGTGATGTAGACAAGGCTCGTCAGTGTTGATTTAAAAATACATACAGTACAGTAGTTTTTTTAAAGCCAAGTGCATATGCAGTGTTGTTTTTTGTTTGTTTTAAAGTGAAATACATTTTTTATTGCTGTGTAGTTCAACATTGTTATTGGAATCGCAGACGACACCTTTTTATCCTTTTGTATATTTAGCACCATATGTGTTGATTTTGGCTCATAAATCAAAGGCTGTTTGAATAGCAGCTGAGTCATAAAATGTGCTTTCAAATAATTTGCATTTGTAACCTTGTCCTCTGGTTTGCTGGGATTAAAGAAGCTAAAAGGTCAGTTTCTTCGAACCTGAAGTTCATTCTATAAAGAGTGGTTGGAGGAGAGCTCTTATTATCAGCAGCATAGATCCTTGTGTAATGGTCTGGTCATTAATAAGGAGTTATAACAACTGGTAAATAATTTAAAATGCTGTCACTTACTGTGATCTACAGTATATAGTGTGTGTTTAATTAATATCTAAAGTATTATATTACCCTTTAAAAGCAATTTTCCCCTAATTTCTTGTTAATTTAAAAAAGTAATCTCCTACAGTTAAAGTATTGGATTACTTTTTAAAAGTAACCTTCCCAGATACTATAGATGCATGAATTGTCTTTCAAAAACACTTGCATTTTAAGCTTTATCACTGTTGCTCTTTACTCACATGACATCTTCCAGAATCAGACAGCAGCAATGAAAAGCAGATTTGCTGGTGAGGCTATAGCTCGCACCTGGTGGTATAAACATGTAGCCCTGTTTCTAACACACGTGGCAACAGGGCGTCCCGGCTGCCTGATCACTTGCACAGGCCAGGTAGCAAAGGATGTGAAGCATCATGAGTTGCAGGAGCATCTGGCTAAGGAATGTAAAAACTGAATTTTAAGCATCATATTTCTTGCCTGTAACATCCTATTTTAAAATCCAGTAGGAAGTTGAAGAAATCTGATTGTTCTGAGCATTCCCTGAAATACATGTAACATTCAGAATCTATGATCCGGGTGCTTTGTTAACATGTACAAAATAATAGCAATAATTACCATGTAGTGTTGCATAGTAACATTGTTACAAAGGATTGAAATTTTAAAATTTTATTTATTATTATATTAGTCTTGCGAATCCATAGCTGGGCTCTATGTTCAACAAACACATTAATTGAAATTCTATTTAGATTTGAAATTCATAGATTAATGTTACAGATCCTGTTTTGCAGACATAAACATCATTAATAAAATTAATTTCATTAATATGGGGAGTACCAGGTCTTTCACAGTTTGTGTGCGATTTATATACTGTAGCATTAGGTTTTTAATCACAACATTGATTCAATATCCTTATTATTAATCCTCATCTTAAACATTGTAATCAAGCATGTCTTGGAGAGAAATATGATGCTGAAACAACTGATAAGAATACACAAAATGTTATTCTGCCCATGCAATTCATTTGAATAGATGTAGCTAATTGATACAGTAATCTCTTCTAGACATGATGTGACAGAAGTCAAGATATCTCCTTTTATAACATGGCTAAGTAGCTTGTTCCAGAATCCCATAACCCTTTGTCTAAAAACATGAAAGACTAATAATGTATGAATCTTCCTTTGCTTCTTCCATCCAAACAGAGGTGCTGTTCTGTGCAGGGCTATTCCAGACAGGGTTGATTACTTGAGGAAGGGGCCCCACTCGTGCTCCTGAAGGCTAAGGGTTAGTTAAGAGAAATCAATGCACTTAGCCTGCATGTCTTTGAACTTTGTGAGGAAGCCAGAGTACCCAGATAATGCCCAGGCAAGGAGAACAAACTATACAAACTCCACACAGTGGGGGGTCCAGGCAGTTAGGTGACTGTACTATCCTTGACTTTGTAACTGGCAGAGCACCTTAGAGAGATAAGATATTAATTTATCGATGAACCTCTTCCCCCTTCATTAAAGCAGAGGTTGTTAAGAAGGAGGTACATTATTTATATGTCTCAGTCCTGGCAGAACTATGTATTAATGTAACATCTTTTAATTATGATTTTCATAAAATTCTGGAGATGTTTGAGGGATTTGAAGGAGAGGAGGAGGAGATTTTTTTTCAGACATTAATAATGGAATAATAATGTTAATAAGAAGTTATAGAATATGTCCAAAATAAAGCAGCTAAAAAATTGATGCTGATGTCCAAAACAGTGTGAACTGCTGTCTTTATTTCCGAAAGCTGTTGTGGCTTACATCTTTTTAGTAAATCTTTTTAACAAGTCTTAGTTTACAATATATTGTTTGTCTTTCATATTCACTTCATACTTCATACTTCAGCATTTTGTCCCTGTCTGTCTCCATTATTGCAACACCATTGTAACCAAATGGTAAAATAATCACATTTCTTAGCATCTGAAAAATGAACAAAACAGTCTTGTCAGGTATAATAATATATCCATGTCTATTTCCTCCATTTAATTTGGCAGCTTAAAACTTCTTCTTTTATACCAATTATAATATCCCAGTGTAATGAATTAGATCTTTTTGGAAGTGGCATAATACTATATACAGTACCTCTGCATTTCGCATTGATACTTTGATAGACGAAGACTTTATTTATTAAATGAATTCCAGATGTGTTATCTCATAAAAACTTTTCTGTTAAAAATGAATGAACTGTTTGCTATATCATTTCAACCACTTACCTTGGGGGATTCATCAAGCTCACATTTAAACTCATAGTGAATGGCTGTAAGACTAATAATCAGGTTGAAATGGATGAAAATGGTAATTAATAAAACATTTTGGTTTATGATTAACAGTATATGAGGTCTCAAAAGGTGTTGTAAGATTTACATTTCACACCAGAATCTGTTCTCTTGTAATACTCTGTAGCCCACACTCACAAAAATCAATTTAATAGCTATGTCAGGAAGGCGTTCTTTCCGGACCCTATGCAGACGACACAATCCGAGGTAGAGTGAGGAAACATGGGGGAAAACAGGATGCGGGAGTCGGGAATGAAGACAGGGGGGCGTGTCCATGGTGCGCTGGTGGTCGGGGGAGGTGTGGCCGAGGCAAACAGTCCAAAAGTCCAAAAGGGGAATCCAAAAATGGGGCAAAAGTCCAAAGCCAGACGATCCATCCAAGACAGATGAGATAAAATCAAGAACCGGGTCAGAACTGGCACGGGAACAGGAACAGGAACAAATACAGGAACTAAAACCTTAAAGGGACCAGGCGCTGCCGGGTCCGGACTTGCCTTGGACGAAAACCAATGCAGAGCCCGGAATAGCGTCAGTGTCTGGCTTTTAAGGGGAACTGAAAAGGGGGCTGGAACAGGGAGCAGGTATGGGAGATGAATAAAAAACAAGGAAGGGCTAGAGCGCCCTTAAGAGGAGGGGTTTACGATCGTGACAAGCTGGTGTTTACAGTAAAGGGCTACATTCTCTAGAAAATGTTTTGCAAACCAGACATCAAGAAGTTGAGAGATTTGATTTCCCACAAATAGCTTTTCACTAAAGATTTTGCCAGTCATCAGGATGTCCCATGTATCACTCAACATATATGTCTTCAGTGCCCTTCACAAATAATTTTTTCAATGTATCAGCATTGTGCTGGGAAGTTGAATGTGTATTGAGGATCCTAATGTACATTTAGATTTTGTTCTATGTGTTTTGCATTTTAATAGATGTAGAAATTAATAGACCAACATATGTAGACATTAATGCTGTATTATCTTGCTTTAGAGTAGTTGTCACAGCTCATATAGGCCGTCATATAGAAAGTGAGTACAAAACTACAAAAATAAAAAAGAAAAATATCAGTGAATTTTGACCTGACATTAAACAGTTATACAAAGCACAAATTGATTTAGATCCAAATTGCTTTGAAGCCTTTTAGTGTGCCAGAACATTAGCTCATTCCAGAATCTTGCAGTTTATTATAGGGTTCCCAAAGAGATTAATCAGATGGATGTGCAAGACGGTTACATGTGGTGATAGTAAAGCAGAGGAAATGTGCTTCCATGTTTGTAGACAGCATACAAGGAACAACTATGCTTACAGAATCTCAGAATGCTTGTGAATCTCCCACACAAAAGATTGTTTTTTTAGTGCAGGCATCTCATTTTACAAATAATGTATTCTGATGTGAATGGTTGAATAGTGCTAGTCACTTGTATTGTGTTCTGGTCTTCTGATCCTGTTTTTTTACTGTTATCATTTGAATATTGACATGGACAGTAGTGGCGAGATGGACAGTAGTAGCAATACCAACAATAAAATATAAAGAACACCATCCTATGGCTCATAGACTCATAGAAGGAGGGCCAAATTAAGGATTTGTAGAACCAATTATGGCAAGAGGATCTTTAAGTAGGTTAAATAATAATTGAGACTACTAGGTATTGTCTGACAATTGGGTGTACACTTTTTATTGGCGTTTCTTGTTTACCCAAAGTATCAGAGCTTAATCTCCTATGTCTCTGTGTGTACCTACAGGTGTGAAGGGACTGATACTTGTAGTAGCATGTTTTCAAATCAGTGCACATGTAATCTAATCATTAATATTGATTAAAACTGTAGTATTTATTAATACTAATATTGATTGGTTAATTAATTACTGATGATCACTTTGCTATAATTATATCACTTTTATAATATGCCTGTCCTTATTTTGTATTGCTTCTTCTTAAGCTTCAAATTATACCCATTCCTGTGAGAAGGCTTTGGAAGACATTAAGTTGACCTTGGTGGATGGCTGTATCAAAGCATATAGATAAGGGCTGGTAGAAACTGGCCTCATTAAAACCTCTTGGGGGGAGATATTACCTATACAGGTTCAAGTAAGGGATGCCCGTCATCATCCCTGTGTCCTGGGGTTTTCATAGTAACTTTCTTATTTGACTTATAAGTTCCTGTGATAAAGACGAGGAAGACTAGAGGAGAATAATTATGGAATATTGTTGGATATTTTCTGAGAGGCTAGAGGGAATGGCTAAATGGTAGCCAATTTATTAGCCAATTAAATTTAGAAAGTTACAGTAGAGGTGGTCAATAGTCAGTCACCCCCACCTGAAAGTGTATT
Source organism: Lepisosteus platostomus (assembly GCF_059453375.1). NCBI lineage: Eukaryota > Metazoa > Chordata > Actinopteri > Semionotiformes > Lepisosteidae > Lepisosteus > Lepisosteus platostomus. Next base: position 16,044,375 of record NC_142627.1, on the reverse strand, counting down.
TAAAGCCAAGTGCTTGCTCCTATTCTTTGAGATTCCTGTGAAACTTCCATTGTGCACATCGAGAATAGAGGAAGAAGATTCACCTCACTACTATCTCTGGTCTGATTCATCTTTGGGGCTGTCCTGACAGCTTGCCTCCGATCTTAACAGGTGTGTACAACGATATGAGGGTCACGTGAATCGCTGCCATCCCTGCACTGCTGCATTCTCGCCCTGCGGACAGTACATCGCCACAGGTTCTGAAAACAACTGCGTAAGTCCCCCTAATTTTTATTTTTCTTCTCTTTGGCTTGGGTGTCCATGAACAGTAGTTTTCTCCAGTGTCTGAGTTGGTTGGATAAATTCATCTTACACATGGCATTGTACAGTATATTGATCTGGTACTGTAGAAAAACAGATCTCAAGGCTGTTATGTGAGGTCAGTATGACAGATTGCACAAGATTATAGAAAACATTAAAATCCCAGAATACCATCCTTAAAAAATGTAATGGCTTTTTCTAATGACTCTTCCTTAACGGTACAGTAGCTTGATATTTACTTGACAAAACTACACTTTTTTCAATAAAGTGTTATATACACTCTGGTGTTGATCTGTAGAAAAGACTTTTATCCTTAAGATGGACAAGCTTGGGATAATATTCATTTACACACTTTCAGCATACATACTGTATCACGTTTGTTCTGCCCACAAATAAAATGTATAGATGAAACAAAGAGCATAGTTTCTTTAGTTTTAAATATGAAGCATGTTTTAGGTGGGTTAAATGATTTTGAAAACCAGTCTTTCTCAAAATTGTCTACCATGGTTACAACCACCACTCACAGCTTGTATACAGTCTAATTAAGGCATCTATATCCATCAGAAGAGATGAGGTGTTAAGAAAATGAATTCCTTTGTATTATCTCTTGTCAGTTTCTGACAGGAGAAGACAAGTAATTTAATAAAGGGTACTGTTCCTTACTCTATAGTTATACTATGAGTACAAATGACCTTGATTTTGCCATGAAGTCCTTGGGCAGCTGAAGTTCAGTGATAACAGGGTGAATCTGTAGAATGCAGTTTACAGAAGGTGCAGCAGATCAAAGGGTAAAACACACATACTCTTTAAATGTAGAACACATGTATTTGACTGAAATGATAAAGTAATAGCACAGGTTCAGCAGGGAAAAAACAGACGTTTAATATATTTTATTTGCAATTTTCTATTTTATTTTTATTCTACTATTATGCAGTAGTTTCCATGTAAACTTACCATAAACAGACAGCATAGTTAATGCAACTGTGTATTCACCGGGATTGTGATTTATCACTGCAAAGTGGAATTGTGCTACAGTATTTCTTTTGTGAGCAGGAGTGAAACACTGGGCAATGTGTGAGTGTAACAAGCGTCCTTTAACTTCAAGAACAGTTTGTGAAGACCACAGGAGCATTGAACTAATTTTACTGCAGGTTTCAATTCTGATTGATTCTCATTGTCAGTTCAGTTATTCTGTAAGTATACAGTAGCTAAAATATACATGTTGAAGTGTTAGATATAGATTACTCATTTTATTGTTACAGTATGTATCCTGCATCATGGTTCAGCTTGTTGTAGTAAGGTGATTTCTGTTTTCTATTTCAAAGCAGTCTATTTTGTTCTTAATGCATTTTGACATTCAATAGAGCTGCTGTAAAAATAAAGAATGTGTGGACCGGTGATATGAAGAATGGCAGTTTCAGATATATCACCAAATAAATATTTGTCAGTAATAGTTTCACAATACAGCATTAAAACTGTATTTTTAGCTGCTTGTGTCCTAAAGTGTAGGGCTTTCAGTATGTTAGAAGTAAATGGGTTGGCATGTGGGAGTGTTAGAGGAGGTGTCTGCAGGTCCTCACACTCCCTGTGGAGTACAGTACAGGAGTTGCAGAAAAGTTGATTGTACAGATGTTGAGTAAAGGATTGTAAAATGCCGTAAAGGACTGTAAAAGATCCCAGAGTGTAATCTCCATTAGGGATTCAGGATTCAGTATCTTTTTAACTTAAATTGATCTAGCCTCAGTCTCAATTTTCCTAATATCTTCTTTGACATTAACTATAATCAGTCCAAAACACGATCACAATTCTAGCCCCAGTCCAAATTTTACATCATTATTTAAGCTGAGTAAGTAAAAAGTATAACAAGAACCCCAAAATAATTGTAACATTTACCCTAGATTTAAAAGTTGTGCTTTTCATAGGGTAACCCGTGTGATATCTTTCCTAACAAATCACACCTATTGCCTTTGATTGAACCTCCTTGCTGTAGTGCAGGTGATGTCTCACATGTCATAAAAAATGCACAGAAAACCAAAAAGAAGTGGAAAACAAGTGTCAATATACTAAGTACTCCAGTGCAAAACATATCTACAAAACAAGCAATGGTCTCTCTGAACTCACTAATTATAGTTGTGAAACAGGTCTTTTGAAATCACATGATATGCAGCAATGCACGGATAAGATTATATTGTATTTACTGTACGATCAGAGCTCAACAAAGACTGATTGATAAACCATGAGAACCAGATTTATACCCTAGACTCCTGCTGTGGCTTCTCCTGATGGACAGGTAAACCATTTTTAGAAACAGGTGAATCAGGGACTGTTACCTGACACAAAGTGATAGAACAAACAGGAGGCAACAACACAGAAAGGACAATAATTGAGGTTTTTAAAACAAGACATAACAGTTTCTTCTTGTGTACTCTTGGATGGTGGATTTGAATAATGTGAAAAAACCTCATAGCCTCTTATCACAATGCCCAAGCAAAAGGGTAAGGGAACAGAAAAACGGAGAGAAGAACACAATTGTAACATAGAATCTTAAAACACTGACATGTGCTGTAAATCTTAACTAGCCCGACACTTGCAAATGAATTGTAGTCCACAACCCTATTTGAGTCATGGATGTTATATGAGTGTCATATAATGTAGTTAAATGTAGGCAAGTTTTCCAGTCAGATATATGTGTCAGATGACATTTAAATATACAAATCTTAACCCTGAATAATGGCTCCTGGATGCTGTTTGCTCCAGGCTATGATGGTTGTCTGTGGCCTTGGTAAATAACGCAAAGTACCTTTGCTATTGCCTTCTCTCTCTTTGTTATGTAAATTTCCATTTCAAACACTCTGCCAAGAATATTTTACTACGAATGTCAGTTTTTATTGGCTATCGTGGTACAAAGTCAGGAAGGTGCTCTCAAAATAATGCAATGTTCACCCATTTGAAAACAGCACTATTTTGTGCCATTGTTCCCCTATTGTAAAACATATACTGTAGTCTGTGAATTTTGGAACACTGATTGTTTTAACTTATTTAATCTCAAGAGTGCCCATTTTAAATTCAGACTGGATGTGAAATCAAGGATACAGATAATAATCTAAATGTGTGTTGTATAGTTGACTGTATAGTATAGTTGTTAAATACCTTACAGCCACTTTCAGATTTACCTTCACGTTTGGCAACAACAGTCTTTTCCTACTTTTAATAAAGGAAAAACACTTCCGTACTCCACAATCGTAAGACATCCAGATGAAAGTATATCGTTCTAATTATTTTTCCAGTATGTCTGATATAGCTATGTAAGGAAGCCAAGTGATGCAGATTGTTTCTTTCCAGTATCCAGTTCCCTTTCTGTCAACCATTTTTTGAAGATAGTGGAATAATATAGAATAATATATTGATGCTGACAGCTGTTATTAATTGGGTGATTCGCCTAACAACAAAGGCTGTGGAATATCCATGGAGGAAGAACAGTTCCAAGCTTTCTTGGAACTAGAGCAGCACACGGTAGTGTGCTACTTCACCGTTATTTGTTACTGTCCTGAGATTTTGGACAGCCAAAAGTATTTGTACTTGTCTTAATATTTCATAAGACAGTGCTATAAAAACTACATTCTTGTTGCACAACTTAAACCCAGAAAGGAACAAAATACTGAAAAAAAAGTAAGCAGTTGTGTTTCTTCAAAAGATAAAGCAAAAGTGAGGGTTATGAGTCTGAGCAGGCAGGCTGCTGCACAGTGTACTGTATCAACATGTGCCTCTGCTTTTGCATCTGAGCTGTGGCTCTGGGAATTCGACAGTGCTCATGGTGACTGAGAGTAGAGCATTGGATGTTTGTGGAGTGTCATGCAGCTCTGTATCTTTACCATGTAGTCTTTTGGTTCAACTCTTGAGCTGCACTGCTCCATCACCTGAGTTTTTTGCAAGGAATGAAAGCAGATCAAGGAAACAGCACTTCTACACCAAATGTGTCAGACTGCTGAATTCAATGAGCCACATCCCTCTTAAAAGCTCAGGAAAGAGTACTCTGGAGGTATGGGCACAGAGTTTTTGAACATCACAGAAGGAATAGAAGGCTTGTTAATTATTCTATAGCTAAATACAAACACTGAAATTCTAATTGTAACAGGTTTTTTTTCCAGTGACCTAAATTCAATGGTAGTGATGCTACTTAATAAAGTAAAAAAAATATATACAAAAATAAATAAGTTTTCTCCCTTGCCATCATGTTCATTATTATTATTGTGGGTGACCTAAAATTAAGTAGTGGTATTGATGTTATAAACATGTTGTTACAGTATGAGTTCTTTCTCTCATGTCTGCCATTTGTTTTATTGTTTCATTGTCAACACAAAGGTCAATTGAAAAGGCATGATATAAATGGTCTCAGCTTATGTATTATTATGTATCCAGAATGGGTTCTCAGTTATACTGCATGCCTCTGTTTAGTGTGGTTTATACTGTATATGTTTGTAAATCACAAAAATGTACTGTATATAGAGCATTTATTTCCAATGGAAATGTATGAGCTTGCAGTAATGAACATCAAACAGAATACTGATATGAGAGCAATTTCATTATGCTCCATATGTATCCTATAATTACATCCATCCACTTCTTATCTGCTTTATTTTTTAGATCCTGCATGCCTCTTCATTTGCTCTTTGTGCTTTAGATCTTGGCTATCTTGCCAAATTGTTTTTTTTTAATCACTAAATATTTTATCATTATCTAAAACATGATTCCTACTGATGTTGAATACTTTGGAAAATTGATCTTTATAAAACACATAGCCTGGAACAAATGCACAGCACCTTGTTTCATCAGTGCCTGTAACAGATAGCATGAACAGATAGATGTTTGTTACCTTACTGTTTCCCTTTTCTTTAAATAGGAAGCATATTATTATATATGAATTTATATGAATAAAAATCTATACATCCAACATAAGTGAAAACTAGCTTCTTTGTGGACATTTATGAACTTGTGATGGTGCGTTTAGGAATTTTTAAATATAATTGCTTCATTTAAAAAAGTATGTCTGTGAGATACTTTAGTCACATTGCCAAAGTAAACTGAATATTATACTAAACTGCTTAAATATATTTTATATGTTAAGAAGTGCAAACTGGATTTTTCAAATTTAAGAATTGAAATGTGTTGTGATGCCTGGTTGTTCTCATTTATTCAAACACATTCCTCCTGTAGCTTCACAGTAGAGTTTGATTCTGCAATGCAGTATACTGCACTATGTAATGCATATAAATTAAGGTCTGTTTCCACAGTGCATCTCGGAAAAGTGGCAAATATTGCAAGGCAAGCTGTATTCACCACTAAGAGCCATTTGTCCTCTGCAGGCCTATGTATTCGACATCCGCAGTGGCACCTATATTCACAAGCTCGCAAGACATTCAGACACCGTCATTAATGTGGCTTTCAACCCATCCAGACCTCAGGTAAGGACTCACTTCTCTGACTTTACACACCCCTTGTGCACTACATGCCCACATTACACTTTATAAGGGTGCCTGCCATGCATTTATTCTAGTGATAAAATACTGAAACTTCTTATTGCAGATGGGTTTGAAAATGTTTTTTCTCCTTAAATTAGAAGCCTGGGACTTACGCTGTTCAAATACATTTTTGGGAAGCATGTGTGGAAGTCCTTTTGAAACAGTGATATTTCTTCAGAATATCTCCATTTTTTATTTCAAATTTTGTAATGCTGTTGATATTGAAAATACGAGGCTAAAATGTCCTGTAGCATGTGTGCTTTTAAATACTCTTTGAGGACTAATTTTTGATGCCATAAAACTGCCTTGGGTAAAGTCTCATGTAATTTGTATTTCAAGAAGGATTAAAAGTAATTTATAAATTAAAATAATTTGGTAGTCTCTGCCCAGTTTTTGCCTCTCGGAGTGGCACTGTTTATTCAGTTGTTAAAATTATGTTGCAGGAAATCCTCTCTGAAGTTTTGAAAAACACTATTAAATAGTGCTTTTAAGGATCTCCAGGCCACTCAACACTCCTCGCTCTCTTACCTTCAAAATGCACACCATATTGCCGGATTTATCAGAATGTATTTAATCATCATTGCATCATTAATGTTATTACCAAGAGACAAGATGACTCTTTCCAAATCAGAAACTGGAACTCAACAGAGTGCTTATATTTCTTATTAAAGAAGCATGCTTTGCAACCCTTTTCTTCTCAAAACACTAAACCCAAAATATATGGTATTCTGGAAGAAATGGTAAATGATGCAGATTACAGATTTTATAAAACATCTTCCTTCAACTGATAACGTAATGTAAAATTGTATGTATGTTGTTATCATGTCAGATACTCAGTGCCGCTTTAAGACCTATGTCAGATCTAGATAGTTACAGTAACTGAAAATGGAGGTTCTTAAGCTCAGTCTGGGAATTTCTTTGTTTGACATGGATCACCTTTTTGGCTCTAAGCTGCAAAGGCACTTTAAGTATAAAAAGGAGTCTTGGAGTAGTGTGAGCTGGGTAATGTATATAGAGAAGCAACCTGGATGAGGGCCATCCTGGGTTGGCCTCACTGGACAACCCAGCCAAGGTAGACTGAGATAAAATACCTGAGAGACATGCCTTTCCCAGTAAACATTTGTCAATTATCTTGTGATGTGAAAAAAACTATGAAGTTTCAAGATGTTTCTAGTTGTATGTGTACTAAGTATACACTGTAAAAGGACTGTAGTGTACGTTTCTTCAAGGATTCCTTCTTTAAAGTATTAATGCAATATAAAAATACCCCTTTATACTATATAACTGACCACAGTCTTCTGGTTGAACAGCACACTGGATTTAAAAAGGCTGCCCTTTGTATTTTTAATTACTCATGTAACATAAATGTAGTTACTGAGAAGGTCTATCCAGTCACCATTAGCTCCACATCTTACTTTCCCTCTGCTTCTGAAAGCACAAAAAACAGCAATGCTCCTTAGAAATGAGAAGAAATACTTTCACTAGGTGCCAGGCAGATGGATTCCCTGGAATTAGTATACTACTTGTATTTTATGCCATGATCCTGTTGAACTCTGTGAATAATCATCCTAAATTTATGTTGCCTTCATGCCATGTCAGCAGGGGCATTGTGTTGAGCAAATTCAAGGAAGAAAGCAGCCAAGGGTACTCACTCAAAAAGAGATTCCTCCGCAGTCTGAACTCCCCTTGGGTTCTGAAGCTTGTGAAGGAATGTGCAGGGGTTAGAAGGGCAGGATCCCATCAAACAACAAAGAGCGTTGGCATGTTTAAATCATCAAGAGGCACAGTCAGACTGGTAGTGTGTGTTCAACTTGTGTCAGTGTTCTCCTGCTAAAAACCCCTCCACACAATCTAGGAAAAGAGGCAGGTAGTAATTAGATGCACATACATTTTTTTCAGAGATCAGTTTATTCCACCTTACATAGGGACAATTTTTGAAAATGAAGTAATGGAATATAGTATCTACTGTATAATGTATACAGTTTATTCAATGTCTAAGAGCTTTGTCATTATAAGCACTGTGCATGAAACAGATAGGGATTTCACAGTGTTGCAACAATGCACTCTATTTCAATATCACCCAGTCTGTTTAGGATCAGACCATGGAATGGCAGAGGGTAGTACCTTCTGCACAAGCAATGGTAATGAATGGGCCGGGTGGTATCTGCTGGCTGACACTTCTTGAGCCATTCTATCACCTGGGAGGTGCAGCACATGTAGTACCTCCTTCACCTTTCCAATTGCCCAGCCTCTCACAGATAAAGGCCCATTCCATGATCAGATTGCAAGCACATCGGCTGCCAATAAGAGTACAGCCTTACAGTAGCTGTTTGGTTGTGTATGATGTGTTCTGGGATGATTTCAGGATACATGATCTTGCAGCAAAGGAAATCAAGTTAACTTCCTATATCTTTACACGGACAAAGATTAAGATGGTGTTTCTCCTGCATACTATGAACAACTTTTCTGAGTATAAATAATGACAGAATTTGATGACATACCTGTGCTGTAATATTAAAATATATATTATTGATAGTTTCCACATTCTTCATTTCTCATTGATTAATTGTTTCTGATCATGATTAGCACTGAGAAACAGTCACCCGATGCTAGTAGTATGTCTTTTTTTTGTAAACAGAAAAGAAATGAAGCTTTGGTTTAGTTTCTTTGCTGTTTACAAAAAAGAATACAGTAATCACTTCAATCGAAGATTTGCACTTCTTCAGCTTGCGCTTACAGTACATGTCATGCTAGAATTTAAATACTGTTTTTCAGATTGGCTGTTTTTCAAGTACATAAGTATATACTTCAACAATAAAAGTGTATGATACTTAAAAGTCACTTTTTACTACAGTAACAGTGAACTGTAAACAAGAACGATTTTTTGTAATTATTTCTGTAAAAGATTTTTGCTGTAATTCCATTAGAGCAACATTTAAGCTAATTGAAGTTAGCAAGGGTTTCGGTTTTTAAAGTTTTCTTCATTTCTTTAAAGTTTTCTCCAACATTATTGAAATTGTCTAACAGACTTTGTTGTTTCTAGTCCATTTTCTCTGATATCCTATCATACCAGATTGACAGTAAATAATTAATATCATTTTAAGATTTTGGACAAGGGTATGGAGGAGTATAATATTTTTATGCTTCCATTTCTAAATGGATATGAATAGCAATGGGATGTTTTTTCCCCTTGGTCCATGGTTGCAGCTAATCCCGCTGAGATCACACTGTAATACCTTTGAAGACAGTGTACTTCATAACTTCAGGAATTTATTTAATGCAATCACAAGCTGAGTCTTTCCAGACTGGAAGCTAAAGGAATGCCAGTCTGCTTTCCCAAATGAGCAGAAACATAAGGGTGATGAGGTGAGCTGAGGGTCAGCTTTATGATGTGGATATGTTGTATAGTGACTGTGGGTAATCTACCCAGGAAAAACACACTCACTCTGCAGGATAATACATTGGGTAAAAGGTGTCCAGACTAAGATAAACAGCAGAAAATTACATAACGTATTGCAAAGTACTATTAATTTGAGAGCTGGACATACTGTAGATGTTAAACAGAGGCAGTATTCAATTTCACATGGTTTAGAACTGAAAATCTTATATATCTAAAATAATTTAATACAGAAGCCCTATTGTATTTCAGGGTCTATGATAAATAAATCCTAATAATTGTGTTATGAAACATATTTGGTTGGACATATTTAGTAGTCACAGATTTTATCACAAATATAAGGTGGATTTACATTTTTAGAATTGAATAAGAGGCCACTAAAATGTATGTTTTTATGTGTGAGTTTTTAGACAGTTATCCCTTCATCTTTTATTACATGCTGAAAGTTCAGGAAACAGGTTTTAAGCACAAATGTGTATTAGTTCAATGAATGATGAATTAAGAATGTAGAGTTTATTGAACATTGAGCAAAGCAATGGTGACTCTTATTATATCTGCTGAAGAAAACACATTTCTATAAATTAGAAAGACTCTCTGCTTTGTTTTAGGTGCTATCTGTATTGGAAAATATAAATAATATAATCATTAATTGCTTCTGCAGACAGGTCTGTTGGTGCTTGTTTTCCCATTGCTTTCTTATGAACTCATCTGAAAAATGCATCGGAGTAACAAGCTCTTATTGCAGCTTTAAAAATAACATGACCTTGATTTTTAGGCATGCATTCTGTCTTTGCATCATTGCGTCGCATAAAGGGAGGATGGAATGGGTGGGAGGTTTCTTCTGAGTACAGTAAAGGTTTTTTTTTAGATTGGGTAACAGAAGAGAATTGCTGTCTTAAAAATGGATCCACCCTTTCTTTTCTTGCTGGCATCTATTTTGCAGATACTTACTGTTCGTCTTTTTAAGTCTTCAAAGTAGAGACAGTAATTACTTCATACAGCACCTATGATATTGAGCTGTGTGAATACAGCTGGAAAAGCAATGACTTATTCCTTTAAGACAGAGGTTTCACAGACAGGAACTTGTGGATTAAACTACAAATTGGTGCCAGGAGCTTTTCACCACCGTTCTTTTATCTGCAGAAGAGATTATCTGCAATGCATTCTTTACCATTCTCTAAAGTGAACAATTCATGAGTAATGAGCTTCTCAGCAATCTGAATCTGGTTGAAATGACTATTGCATAGAGGTGGAGGAAGATCCATGGAATTTACTACATACAGTACCTGTCCATGGCTTCACAAACTTGTGGTTATTCAAGCATAAAAGGCTAATGTAAGCCATTGATTTACAATATACAGTATAATGATGAAGGTTGGAAAAATATTCAAAATGTAAAATTACCAGTACCAAAGTACCTCATCAAGTTCAGAGAAGTTGTTTGGAAAGCAGGTTGAACCCTAGATGTAGTCTACATACTGTAAAATATCAAACATTTGAGTCAGAGGCTGTGCTATTAACTTATTCCTGCAAACGAGACTATTGAAGTGGAGAAATGCAATTGCCTGTTAGAAATTTTCATAGAGCAAAAATTATATTCCTCATTGTGGTATTAATCTGTAAATAAGTTTCTCTTGAATTAAAAGGCAACTTTTTCTAAATTCAAAAAGCCAACCAGCCCTGTTGTTGAATCTGATACTCTGGCTTCTTTCAAGAAATGGCTTTAATCTTCTGTTTTTAGTTATATGCCATAACTTTATTTTTTGGTACTGTTCTGCCTTTTTTCTGAGCCTGTGTTTCATTTGTATTTCAAAAGGACTGAGATCACTGCTTCATGAGGACTTATTCTGGTTCATTTCTTAAACTGTGCAGTTCACACTTAATTTAACATTTTTTATCTGTACTGTATCTACCATAGAGCAGACTATAATCTTCAAAGGGTTCAACATTATTTACACATGAAAAAACTATATACTGAATATCACTTTGTTCAATAAGTGGTCCTTGATTGATTGCATTCAGACTACAGGTGACTCTTAAAAAAGAAGAGTGAGAAAGGAACACCTCTCATAAATTGTAATTTGTAAATTCTTTGCCTTACAAATAATAATTTAGAGGAAAGCAAACTCCTTTAAAGCTCCTTGCCTCGTACATTTTTTATTTCTTGCTTGAACCAATAATTCAGTACATTTTAAATAAAATCAGTTTCTTCTAGGATGTATAGCCTAGGTTTTCAAGAATTCATTTTTTTTCTTTCACATTTCCCTTCTAACTCTTAATATGTATCTGGAAGTTGCCTATTTACTCACTTTGATGACTGATCACGATATTACAGTTCTGTAACGTTTGTCCTACCTCATTATTCTAGAATCATTGTACAGTACCTTGCTCAGGAACTGAGATTTTAAAAAACAAAAAATTAAAACTTTGTTACGTTGTTTCAAATTCATTATATTTTCATAGCAATTGATGGGGAGAGGGGATTTCCACTATGTACCTTTTCCTCTTTGTGCTGTAAGATTTTGATTGGAAAGTGTCAATATATACAGTATATCTCCCAAGGGCTGAAATATCAGAGGTATAACTTATATGTGTTTACTTACTGACAGGAGGATTTTCAAAACTTTTTGAGTCAGAGCTAAATTAATTTGCTGAAGGTTTTCAGAAATCTATGATGATGTCAATCAATTCTAAAGACAGGATGTCATGAACCGCATTCCAACGTGCACCTCTCGCCGCCAACACCCGCGCACTAATTAATCAATTGTCACTCCTCACACTCTTCCCTATTTATACCCTCTCACTCCACTCAGTCCCCGCTCATTATTGAGAATCACCTTTGGCTTCCTCTTGTGCGTGTTTTCTATTATCGACCTGATTTCTCGCAACCCAACCTTGATTTATCTCTGGCTTCGACTTTGTCTTGCGTTTTGGATTTGGATACACTCGACCCAACTCTTCTGATACCCAACCTAGCTTCCCTACCTCGACTACGACTTCTGCGTTTCACCCTTGGGATTTGGACGCCAAACACTCACTGCCTACAGTCTCAGCGCTGCATAGGGTCCAACCTGGTACTCTGAAATATCACCCTTGACACAGGACAAGTGTAGAAATAATGTTTTTCACTTATAGCTAGTTTTATTTTTTTTTAAAACAAATTTTGTACTGGAGCAAGGCACTTGGAAATCTGTTCCTGTAAATGTCATAGATTTTAATATTTTTAGTTTTCAAAAGTGAAAATAGTGCCTGAATTACATATTAATCTGAGAATGCTTTGAAGTCTCAAATAAAACTTAATTTTGATTATTTACTATTCTCTAAATAACATGTAGAGATGTCTTAACTGTGTTGTGAATTCAGTGTGTAAAAGGCAAGTACAGTACAGAAAACATTGTTATTGACTGAGTTGTTACTAAAGAAATTGTGACCTCTCTGGGTGCATGCCTCGAGACCTTTACCACCTAGTAAAAAAACTGTTCCATTATAACACTCAAGTGTTTATTAGTCTATTTACGTAGTATGAGAATTGTATATCATTATTCCTCTGAATGTACTGAAAACCTTATAGAGTTAGAAATACATATACCTCATCAAATAATATTTTTGCAGAATAAATCATAGAAATACTCAAACAAGATAAATTATATTGGTCCCTACTGGTTTTAGAGAAGATAATGGAAACCTACCTGCTAAAGCAATCAATTTCTAGATGTTCTTGTATGTCATAAATAACAAAAATAGAAAATCATCTACACAAATCCAAAATAGATTAATATGTATATCATGACATTTTAACTTATTCTCATGAAATTTAAGAGTAATTTCATTGAGGGTTTTTATCATTCAGTGTACATTGAAAAATAGCACATTTATTTAATCAGATTTTTCCAGTGCCAGTGAGGTCTTTCTTTAGGGTAATTATACAGCAGTCCCTGCAAATACCAGCAGCCTTTGGTCATTTTTTTTTCTTCACCACAACTAAACAAAATGAGAAACTGTTAGACTGGTATAGCCTACCCACTAAGAAAGACAGACATGCAGATGTGGGGCTGATGTTTTTGCGCGTTTCACTGCCAACCCCACATATACATCATTTCTTCACCACGTCTAGCATTATCAGATTGGCTGAAGGTTTCATGTGTCTTCCAGAGCTGTGAAGGATGAACTGTTTATTCAGACTCTTAGATAGGAATGTCAACAACTATAGTGTCTCTTTAATGTTTTGTACTGGCCCCCTGTCTTAGATGCATAACCCGAGCCTTATGTTTGTTTTGTTAAGTAGGATTTTTAATTTATTATTTTCTCACCTGCTTTTTCTTCACTTCATAATGCTTGCATATCTTGGATTGTTTTACAGACAGCTGCTTTTGTTATGGTACCATTTTTCAAAGTAGATTTATCCATGGTATAAACAGTGGACACTTCTACTTTTTATCCACACAATTGATGAATCCTAAGAATTCTGTGTGCAGTGCGTCTATGAATTTGTGGTAGGGAATTTTGCCAGAAAATATGAGTTCATTCCCTAAACATTTTTAGATGTATTGTTTAAATTATAATGCACAGATGTGGAAATATCTAGAAAACATTTATCTAACGCTTTTGTCAAAAGTCCAAGTAATAACCAGGAGAAAAAGGGTTGTATATGTGGAAATGTCAGGTTTCGTATAGGATTTACAGTCACAATGACCAATCACCCGAAAAGTAAAGTATTGTGTGATATCTCTTCACAGTTTGTACATGAAGTCATTGAGTCATTCATGAAGAGATCCACACACACCCTTAGCCTTGACCCCATTGCTGTCTCCTGACTGTCTGATGTCTAGGAAATCAGTTTGTGGAAAGCCCTGTTTATGTCAGATTGTTTGAACCACTTTTTTAATAAGATGGGTGTGTGGCTCTGCATGTCAGTGGACCATACACCAGATTATAATGGTTTACACTTCTTTTAGAAAGGCTATTGTGTGTAGAAGCCAGCATTTGATAGAATTCTTCTAACAGACTGGAAACTTCACTGTCTAAGATATCAGATAGTCTACTCACTTTAATTAAAGCACAACAGTTTAGAACAAACAATAATATCTTCTTCTGGTTGTTGATTATTCTTTGGCATGTTCCATGAAATGAAAATGTCCAGATTTTTAGGGCACATCCAATGCTTTGTTGAACTGAATCTTGAACTCACTTTTGAGTCATAACTCATCACTGACATCCGAAGCAGCGTAGACCCATCCAAATGACTCTTTTGGCATACAGAATGCATAGCCTTTCAGAGCTAGGCCAGAAGTAGATGGATCCATGTAGCCATCTGGCTGGAAGGAAGGCAATTGGCTTTGATGTCTTTACACAATACATTGAAGTGTGTGGTCCCCTCAGGCCACTCTGTCGAATAAACTCCGGGCGAGGAATCACATAGATGAGGCAAAAAGTCCCAGCTCTCCCTCTATTTTAATTACTGTTGACAGCACTGCAGGTCTCAGTATACCAGGGGTAGAGACCATTCACATGTTTTAGTTTTTTAGTTTTTTACTTTTCAGCAGAAGTACTGCGTCCTAATACATGGTGCGGAATATATGAATGAAAACACCAAATTAATTTGAATCCAGTCCAGGACAAAACTTGGACTTGAAAAGCATTACAAAGTAAACCCAAATGTTCAGAGCAATCAGAATACCCCTTTGGAGGTTGAACTTAATGATGATTAATTTGATTGAAAGTTTCTGATTTCATGCCTCCTCCAGGACTATTCAAATGAACATCTATGATTGCCTAAGATTCATTAGCTACTATATACCTTAAGAACACCAGAATAAATGTTCTTTGTTTCAGAAAACATTATTTTATGTTATTTGTGAACGGCATCATTCTGAGCATTTTAACCTACAGTATGCTGCTGAGAGTGTACATGTGATGTTCAGTGTAGCCCTGTGATGATTCCAAATGTGCAGCATAAACATTGTCCCCTAAAAGTCCTTATAGAGCAATTAGGACAACAATGTGCCAATAAAATCCTTCTAGTAGCCACAAAATGCAGAACAGTTGCGTATGTTTCCCAGGTGTCATTCCTCATAGCTCAGCCTTGAAAGCATTTTTTGTTGGGATACATGCTCAGCAAAATATTGTCTGTTTGAGCATTTCTGCCTTGCTCCCAAACTACTGGTCATATTTGCCACCACTATGGAGGCAGATGACTGTACTTCAAAGCCTCAAAGTCAGAACATCCACTTTCTTCCACAAGAGCCTTCAGTAACTGAAATATTCCGGCAAGGCTGAGTAGCATATCTGATTACATTTGCACAGTCCTCACTGTCAAAAATAGTTTGTATATATATCTTCTAACTCTCCAGCACCACTCAAAGCATCTCCAGCCAGTGACTGTGGTGGAGAGTGCAGTTTGCTTTGGGTCTACTGTCAGGATCTTCAGGATACCAGCTGCTTCAGAAATGGATGGTTGCTGGGGAAGATGGCAAGAGCCATCAGGGACAGACTCTCTTTATTCATTTATTATTCGCTTTGAATATGCTGACAGTATACACGTATCAGTCGTATGTCATAGGGAAAATACAAAATATTATTTTCATTAAGAATTCTGAAGATTATAATTCTGTTATTATATTTTAAATATTTAATCTTCAGATTTCTTACATATTTTTATCCTCTTTCCGTGAGCTTTTTAAATTTATTTACTGCTTGCTCTTAAATGTCAGAATCGGCGGCATAATAGGTTATATCTGTGAAAAAACTTTTTTATGGGAGTAACAGTAATATAAAGAAAATGTGGAGGTGCAAGGTGTATTTTTTGGATCTGTCTTTTATTTTATGTGCCAGTATCTTATCTGTCTTCTACAGTATATCATTCAGATAATTCAGAATTCTGATGAAGCGATGTTGTTAAATGTTGTTTTGCATTATGGTATTTATTATGGTTTTGTTGTATTGTACTGTATATGTACAAATTCCTGATGCACAAGACAAATTCCCCTAGGGGCAATAAAGTGTAATTAATTCAGTTTGATTCAAGGTGCTTGTACAGCTCCTCAGGTGTCAGGTTGGTTAGTTTAAAAATGGTCATATCTACTCATTGGCATTGAATCATAGCACATGAAAGCTAAAATAAACCCTATACTTTAAAAACTGGCTTGACATCAAAGACTGGACTGCTAATGTCAAAATTGTGTTCATACTTTTGTGACAGTTTTAAAAGCAAGAGTGCACCTGTACAAAATTAGATTTTCAAAGCTACTGTTTATTATTACTACTGGAGAACATACAGTACTGTGCACCTTATGGTATTACCCATCTTAGACAGTTAAATCTCCCTGTATTTCACTTGGATAAAGTGTAGCTGAACTATTTCAGAAATGACAGTTCATTTTGGTATTATGTACATACTGTAGACTTTTAAGGTCCTACACTGCAGGCACCTGTGTGGGTAGTGTTATCAGCAGATTACTGCTCAGCTTTTTAGCACATTTCAAATTTTAACTTCTTCAACATGTGTTCTTTTGCAGCAGTTCAGTTCTTCTTTGAACTTCTTTGAAACCTTAACATTTTAAAAATAAATGAATAATTGAGGACATGTTCTACATTGTGTTTTGGGATTCCTTGTGTAACCTTTTCAGTAAACAGAAAAGGTACAAATTGTTTCCACTAATGTTGTCTCCTGTTCCTACTTATGAATTATATGTAACTGGGAGTAGCTTGCTTGCATTCTCGTGCCCTGTTTAAAGACATCATTGTGCTGAGTCATGGGTTCATGGCATTGACGCAGGACCCTTGAGGGTTATAAGAAAAGATTTCGCTTGTGACCCAAACTGAATTCACTCACCTCCATAGAGCCTAGAGTACCCTGAACAGATGATTCTCAGTGCACAAAAAAGTTCCATTTGTTCTGCCAAAGTGAAATGTTAGGGGTAAAATATACATTCACTTTCTTGAAAAGTAATCATGCAAATCCAAAGCCAAGCCGAGCAGCAGCTCCAGTCTCAGAAGCAGGAATAACCAGTATGCCTTGTGGCTTGTCTTCCATGAAGAAATTCCAAAACAGAATATGTGATCGTCCAAAAAAAGCTTAAGCAAAGGAAAATGAATTTGTCCCATGTGGAAAACAATAAAAAAAACATTCTGATATTTGTTTTGGAAGATGAATTGTTTCTTGATGAAGAGGCTTTGGATGTGTAATTTGGACATTCATAGCCCAGCCCTCCCATCACAGCTCCATTCAAGTATTTTCTCCTTCTTCTGCGGAAACGTTAGATTCTTATGTCATTTTTTTCCTGTATGGCACTGTGAATTGTGATATTCAGACACTCTTCATTACTCAATGACGATACTTGAGTGTTTACCTCTGGAGTGATGGAGGATGTTTTGTGTTTTAATTATATTTTTCCTTTATTTCATGATCATGCAAGATTCCATTGATCATCCAAGAATCTCATCCAATCATTTTTAAGTTATATGTACTTCCATTATGTACAGAAACTAAACCCAATATTGAATTAAATCTAAATCTTTTTAAATTTCATTTGTTAGTACTGCAATGTTTGCTAATGTTCATAGTTTGGTAGCATCTATGAGCTTGGCTAGTTTGCTAACTATGCCAAAGTCTAAATATAAATTAGGATGCACTAACCCTTTTTTCTGTACCACCTGCAATTGTAAACTTAGTCTTCTATAAAGAAAGTTTATCAAAAGCCTTATGAAAAGCCTTATGACAATCTAGATTACTATATCGGTTACTGTTGGTGCATTTTCAAAGAACATATATGTTAAGCACTACGTACCCATTACAAATCCATGTTTATTTTAAAGTCACTTGAGTGTACACAGTACATTCATAAAAAGAAAAGAAGTCTTCTTCAAGACTGCAATCCTTCTTCCACAAGCAAACCAGAATTAAACAAAACAAATTAAAAGAATAAGCTAAGGCTCCAAACTAAAAGAACAGAAAGGAAACACGCATTGTGTCTGCTGGGTCACATGGGCATGAACTAGTGGTTTTGTTGGTGTGCTGATTCAGGCAGAACAGACTTAAATTTTTCCTTAAGGGATTGGCGGTGTGGTGCCAAGTAATCATAGAGTGACAAACTACAGAGTTTACTCTGTCATGTTATTGCTAACATAACAAAACCAAACCACCTAAAATACTCATGTCCTATTACTTATTATTACTTGATATTTTATCCACTAGCTGATGTAATGTCACTAAATCTACACTAATGATTGTAATTTATTGAGGTTAACGAGGCAATAATTGGAGAGAGTAAAACACACTCTTTTTTATGGTCACATAACTTTAAAACAGCTAAAATACCTCTAACTTCCAATTATGCAATTTAAACAAAACAGGAAATGGCTTCCTCTCTGCTTAGTCATTAAAAAGGCAAGAGTTCAAATTTTAATTTTGTTATATAATATTCCGTTGGGTCATCTGACAAAACCCATTCTTTGACCTTGAAAAGGCTGTTCTTGACCATGCAGTGCCCTGCAGAGCCCTGATTAGAAGCTCTTTGAGCTAACTGCATGTCTCCTGTTGGCCTTGACCATAATTTTACTGCCAGTCAGGCCTCCTCAATAACAGAGGCCCGAAAAATCTCTCCTGCTCTGAGATCAGAAGGGTATGATAGAACTCAAATTAAAAATTCCATGATACTCCTTTGGAAATAATAACACTAAGGTTCAAAGTTTAGGAGATTTACAGGTAAGTTATGTTTTATTTTTATTTCTATTATTTGCAGATCTACATACAGCACATGCTGCATCATCAGCTTCTCTGGGCAAAGTAGCATAGTTACTTAAAAATATTTTATCTTGTCTTTGTTCTTGTTCTTTTTCTACAATGTTTTCACTCAGAGAGCTCCCCTCCTTCATCAGAATTTCAGGAATTAAATGTGTAACATTCATGGGTGGCAGTGGTGTGAACTATTTTAAATAGGTAGGGTTTATAAAAAGATGTCCCTTCTTCATGTGTAAAAGCCACCACAAATATTTATAACTCCTATCACAGACAAGCATATCTGTGTACTGACCAGTTGCTGACCCCTGCTGGGAAGGCAACCCATGGTTCTCCAAACTGGGGAGCCAGGGCACTATCTGAGCTGAACTGTGTTTCCTGAGTTCAGAGACATGGGACAAACTGCACTGGAGGAGCCCAGACACAAAGGGCAGTACTGTGCAACAACAGTGACTACTGGCTTCTCCGGCTTGCCACACTTATAGGCTGCAGCGATGAGGGAGCATTAGAACCTCCCTTTCCAGGTTTAAGAGGAAAAAACAGAAATTGATGTGTGGAAAACAGATGTTAGAGATATACATTTGGATCTAAGTGGAAGTCTCAGCTGGCGTACACCAACAATCCCCAAACAGCTGCGAAGTCTTACAAAAAAGTGTGGAACGTCCTGTGTAAGGAGGGGAGCTGTCCTTTCTGTTCTTCTTTTAAAATTCAACTTCATTTCTGGATTGCAATGCTTAAAAAGAATAAATTTTGAGTAGCTTAATGATGAGTAGCTAGCACTGATTATATTGTAGCAGAATCCTTGAGATTCTCTTTCCTCTGATTCTACACTAACAACAAGTAAACACGTTCACTATCTTTATACTTTTTTATATATATATTTTTAGGTGGATTAGATCAAGGCTAATTTTTACAGGTAAATTGTGATTTGCTATGCCTCTTGTTCTTTGCATATGTGACCGTTAAGTGGATCTGGAATGGTTTTATTTTGTGACATTGTCTAGACAAAAGTTTTGTAATCATCTAAAAGATTAATATTCCAAGCTATCTGGTTTTATAGCTCCATGCAGCATACACTGTAGCTCTGTGATCATACAGTATCTTAGAGACACAGCTGGCAGCATATGATATTCAAATCTCTTGGACGTTTTAGAGTATATCCTCTGTGTTTCATTTTTTGTTCTTAAACAATTAAAAAATCAACAGAATAATCTATAATGACATGCCTTTCAAATGCTGCTATTTGGGCTTGTGACTCTCTAAGGCTGAGCCTGCGTTGAAAGATTTTACTAAGAATTTACTGATACCAGTTTAAGTTTATCTTGAATGGAAGCTGAATTAGAGTGTTTCCTTTGGCTCCCAGTGTAATAATACTATCTTAATTCATGCTGTGAAACTGTCTTCAAGGGAAGTGTTGATTTTATACATTATAATTACTAATGAGATATAATCTGTTTTGTATTTGCCTCTATGCAGTGGGGAGCTGCTTCTAATTATATTTAAGTAGTGTTGATCTAATATTTGGCTTAGTGTTATTTTTTTTGTTTCTCACGCCTTGGCAATCAATCAAAAGTATAAATATAAAAAAGATTTGGGGTTTAAGCAAAATCTTGAAACAATGCCAGTTCTGTTCACAAACCTATAATTCATTCCAATAACATTTTCCTTTGTAGGGTTGAATTGTACAAAGGTACACCGAATTTAATAATTAAGTTATATATAAGAGACTTAAGCATCATACATTCAGTGATCAACATATTAAGAAACAAGTAATAGGTTTATTCCATGCTGAAAAAAAGAAGAAAGAAAATACAACGTTTCGGCCGTGGAGCCTTCTTCAGGTGTGAGCCTATTAAAGGCTCCACGGCCGAAACGTTGTGTTTTCTTTTCTTCTTTTTTTCAGCATGAAATAAACCTATTACTTGTTCCTTTGCAGCCTATGCATGCTGACGCAGCTACCCAACTGAACTACTACAACATATTAAGAATCCTCAATAAATAATTTACTGGGGTTGTGTGAGCAGTAAGATCACCTTGCACAGGAAATGGCATCTACTTCATGAGATTTGGAAAATATTTCCATTACAGTTCCTTTCTTCTTGTAGGATTTTCTGCAGTTGAGTTTGTGATGGAGCTAAAGATGTATGAAATGGAATTTCAGTGGTTCTTCCACTTCTGCCACATTTCAACAGGATTGAGAGGCGGGAATTGCTTATTCAAGGAAGGTGATAGAAGTTTCTCTCATGTTTCTCAGACAAGCACACATTGCATGCTGCTTATTTGTAGCTTTTACTTTGAAAGAATAGCCTATTACATGGTCATCGACTTTAAATCTAGGTATTTTAATATATTTCAGAACTCACTGAGTTAGCTTGCTCTAATTTACCCAATTAAAAACATCTTGGATGATGGGAAAACATCCTGCATTTTTCAAACACTTTCCAAAGCAGATGTGAAAGTGACACTGTCAGTGGTTAAAGTAAAATAGCAGGATTATGAGTAACTAATAATAACATTATAAAAGAAACTGGTTCTCAAAGTCTAAATGATTCTGGTCTACTTCACAAGACACATTAGAAACAGATTAATAGGTTTTATGTTAAAAATGTGGAGTAAGTGATTGCACAAGAAGCCAAAGTCTCTATCCTGATCTTTGATCTTCTGATAAGATTTCCTAGTGCTGCTAGACAGATCTGTCCAAACTTTCCTTTCTGTCTGACACTGGTGTTGCCTGCATAAGCTATTGGTATATTCCTGTATTAAAACCATTTATTTTGTTTTATTATTGGAACATTGCTGTCATTTTTAAATAGCTTTCACGATAATGCAGTACAAACATTTCTCCATGCATTTTCTTCTTAATTATGACTATGCAGGCAAGGTGAACAGCTTACAAGTCAAACCAACACTAATATGTAGGTTTCATTTAGAATTTTTATATTAGCTTGCAGGACAGGCTGTTTTACCACTTAAGAAAATAAGAAAGGTTATAAACAAGAAGAGACCATTAGGACCATCTGGCCTGTTTGGAAGTTATTTGTCCTAGGATCTCTCACATGGCTGGGTAGCTTGATCCATACTGCCACAAGCCTTTGGATCAAGAAGTGCCCCCTATTCTCAGTTTTAAATGCCATTCCACATCATTTCCACTTGTGTCCTCTGGTTTTGTGCTTCACTGGCCATTTTGAAGAAGTACACTGTGTTGCTTTTGTCAAGGTTTTTGAGGATTTTGAATACTTGCACTTCA
Source organism: Lepisosteus platostomus (assembly GCF_059453375.1). Lineage (NCBI taxonomy): Eukaryota > Metazoa > Chordata > Actinopteri > Semionotiformes > Lepisosteidae > Lepisosteus > Lepisosteus platostomus. The sequence continues at coordinate 16,022,176 of NC_142627.1, read as the reverse complement.
GGGCTCATTGTAGTCTTCTCTGTCTGAGGTGACAATGTTCAGTTCTTTAAGCCTGTGAGTGTAGGACATTCGCTTAAATCCAGGAAGGCATTTGATTGCTCTTCTCTGGACTGATTTCAGAGCAGCAGTATCTTTTTTGTGGTAACCAAAATTGTTTCCAGTACAACAAACATAATTGCAGCTAATTGTATATAATAGTATAGAAATTATTGTATTTTATTTTTGTATATGAAGACCAATAAATAAAACAAAGCTTACTGTCACTAACAGTGTGTAAGCATAATCCAGTTGCATTTTGTACAGTATTGAAGCAGCATGTGTGGGTCTTTTGTTGACCAATTACTACTTAACCTCCATGTAAGTGGATCTAGTACTTGTGTTATACAGTACAGTATATAAAATATTATTGAAGCTATTCTTGTTTTTAAACAAGTTTTACACTCTTCTTTCAAACTCAGCAATATGAAACAGCTTTTTTCCTTTCCTAAACCCAACTCCATGCACAGTTTCCTTCTCTTGTGTGTCCGTGATCCTGTGACATAAATGTATAGAATTCCTAAAGCAAATGGTTTCTGCATGCATGGGTCTTCTGTTTCACTTCCCGTGTGGTTTTGCTGCCAGGATTGTGTAATATTGATGCCCTAGTCTTTGCACACAATGGAGCACAAGTACTGGCCCACCACCCACAAACACAAACCAGCTCTTTGGAACAGAGTAAAAAGATTATTTGAGGTGACAGGTTTAGCTTGAATTCTGTCTGAAAGAGAAATAAAGTATTTCCCTAGTTTCTTAGAGAAAACCTATATCGGTTAAAGAAACAAAAAGGGCATTGACAAATCACTATTTTTGGTGGTTTTGAGTAAATTTGAGCCACCACATTTCTTACTACTGTTGTCAGCATACATTCTTTTTTTGCCTGGTGGGAATGTAGTACAAGTAGGGAAATGTCAATAGATATTGCCAGTCTGCGTCTTAACCTTTGGTATACCCTGTCTCCAAAGGTAAACAACTTCTTTCTTTAACCTACAGATACCATATTACTGTATCTGTCAGTAAACATTTTTGTAATAACAGTGCAGACAAATACAAGGTTATGAACATGTGGCTGTGTGTCAATGCAGTCAATATGGTTTTCTGGTTTGAGTGTGGTGGAGAAATCGATCAGACCATCTTTTGATTGTTTGTGAAAATGGACACATACAATATGCATGAGACAAGAGACAGATTTAAAATTATTTTTCTGAACATTTGCATGGAAATTAAGTTTACTTAGAATAGTGCTAGGAAAGGCAGCTAGGCAGAGCAGGGAGCTATCGTGTGAAGACTCCTGACAGTGCGTGTTTTCATCGTGATCTCAATGACAGAAGTCTCTGAGTGATAGCCATGCCACCATGAGAGTTTCCTGGCTGGTTTCTGCAAACAGATTTAAATAATTGCTTTTCCTTTGGTACTGTGGTGTTAGATTTCAAATTTAATTGGTGATGGTGGTGCTGGAATGCATTATGAAATAAGAAGGGTGGTTCCTTTGCTTAGAAGACGTTAGTAAAGAGAACGCTGACAGTGTCAGAAAACCATTTGGGTAAAAGTGATGTAGGCTAGGGATAAGTTAAGCTTGATGTATTTTGTGCAGTGAGTTCTGCACTGAACTGATCTTGATGGTCAGATTATGTTAGATGAATGTAACCTCAGTCTTCTTTATTGTTGGAAATATTTCAAATTACAGCTTTGATTTAAAGAGTTTTTGAAACGAAAGCCTTAATCCTTCCCTTCTTACAGTGGGTCCCATTTTTGGAACAGATAGTGAAAGGTTACTTCATGAGCAAAGAATCTCTCATGCCTTGTCCCTGACAGTCCAAAACATTTCTTGAAATGGCTTAGGACAAGCTAAGCAAGTTAGTAATGGGATGAGAAACCTCTCAGAAAAAAAAAAACAGGTTGCATTTGTTGTAGTGCTGTTAACAACAAGGGAGCACTGTCTGGTCTGAAGTTTCCACACGTCAGTGTGGGGACTATTAAAGGTGCCATCCTATGAATGAGAAATTAAACTGATGCCCTGTCTACTTGGTCATTAAGGTCTCACTGCCTTAAAAGTAGGGGTTTTAACACAGATACCTTTTCTGGTTTAAAACAAGCACAATCTGACATCTTTAATTCAAGTTTTTCACTTCTCCACCTGATCTGCCATATAAAAAAGCTACTCATGTCACCCAGGTGAGTGCTACGCTTCAGTGCTGGATTAATTTAGATATGTTGAGGCTTCGGGATACTTTGGGCTAATCATCATCATTAAGAGATCTCAACATTAGTAAAGAGATTAGTGGGTGGATGTTGCACATTGGTGGTGGTGGAGGGGAGTCCCCATTACCTGCTTTGAGTGGAGTGTCCAGAATAGCGCTATATAAGTGTAAGCAATTATTATTATTATTATTATTATTATTATTATTATTATTATTATTATTATTATTATTATTATTATTATTATTATTAAAGGCAATCATGCATCAGATCACTGTTCTTAATCTGTTCCTTTTTTACTGCATTTTGGTATTAATTTCTACTGTAACCATAACTCTTCACCAAGTATTGTTACATAAACATGGAGGTATAAAGTATGTTTAATTCTTATTTCTAATTCAGTATCTCAAAATATTTTGAGGGTGAAGTTTTATTTTTTGGATGCAAAATATAAAACAAGATCCAAATCATGGACATTAATTTTAAAAATAGTATTTTAAGTACCAATTCATGGAACTGCTGTAGTTATTGTACCATAAAAGCATTATATACAGAGCAAGTATGAAAAGAAATTGGCACACTAATTAAGTTCATAACATTTCAAATAATTATTTTTACTGTTGGATTCTGATGAAAAGGGTTTTATAAAGCACACCATTATTTTGATGCGGCAATGGAGCAATAGTTAGCTGTCTAATACTGTTAACATACAACACAAATTTAAGATTAAGGAATTAAAGATGTGTGCTCTGATTAGCTAATAAACAGAAAAATATAGTGTATTGTTAATATGTGAGTCATAAAAAACTCAATGCTTCACTATGCAGAATAAATGAGAAAAAAAAAATTTTTATCCTAGGAAGCCAAACTTACAAATCATGGTAAATACATTTTACCATGTACTGTATGCTGTACTGTAAATTGCTAAGGTTAAATGTGATATAGATATCTATATAGATATATTTATTATTATAAATATTGGAAACTATATTCTGAATTGCAGTTACTAAGAAACTGTATGCTTTACTGATGTTCTGGTATGAACAGTTTTTTTTTTTCAAAATACCTTAAACCAGATGTAGATGTAGAAAGCATGTACAGATCATTTTATTGATGTTGTTCATCTGAGCATGCTACTATAAGCTAAAATTAGTCAAGACTCATTAATGCACTCCTGGTTTTCAAGATATAATAGGTGGCAGCATCATACGGTATCTTAAAGATTTATAACATTACAGCCTTTGTGGCAGCAGGAGCAGAGTTAAGCCGGTAGCTCTGATTTATAGATTCTGGTGCACCTTGCATCACTAAAATATCTCAAGGAGCTATTCTCAGAGCAAATGGCAGACTTGGAATGCTTGATTATACTAAAGCTAGTCAGTATGTGGGGTGGAAGACGAATGGTTGACAGGAAAATGAAGTTTTACAATCTCCATTCAACTGAGTTAAACAACAGAAAGTTGTAAACACCACTGGGAGGTTCATCAATTGAACCCAGTCTTTCAGGGCCCTTTGTGGTCCTGGTATATCTTACATTGAACACAAGCTTCCTTCATGTGTTACAACTCTCTTAACTCTGGATTCATCCGCAAGATCTGTTCTCATGCCTCAAGCAGCTGGTGTGTCTCTTCACGCAACTGTTTAGAGTAACAGAACTGACCTGGTTCTCTTACCCATGGTTTTGGTATCCTTTAAATAAACTTTACAGGAAAATTCAAAGCAAAATTAATTGCTGCATATGAGTCATCTTTAAAACAAACAGTTTTATGCATACATGTTTCTCACCATACTATTTTTCAAATATTTTTTGTCTAAATTGACAAAAACGTACAAACAAAACCACAAATTTCATGAAATAGAAAACATTTAATTTGACTCACACCACAAAATGGGGAAGAGTGTGCTATTATATACTGTAAGTGAATCCTTGTACCAAATAAAATACATCCAGGACCAAGACATGATCACATTTGATGGACTGAAGTATGTTTGTGCAGGTAAAGTACTACATTAAAAATGGATCAAATTGCATAAAAATATGGCCAATATTAGAGTCTGTTTTGCAGCTAGAAGAAAAAATGTATAGATATTTTGCACCATTATAATTGCAATCAAAGAACAGAGACATACTTGTTGAAGCTATTTCCAGTGGTGTATTAAAATTATGCATATTCTGAAATTCTAAGTCATAGGCAAGAAGTATGTCAGAAAGTGGATTAAAATAATTAGGTGCAAGAAATAAAAGTATTCATTTTGAAATATTTTAATATCAGTAGACTTGAAATGGATCTTCTGAAGCAAAGCAATCTGAACAGCCTTCTGGTGTTTCAAATGGGAACATGTACATAGCTCTATGACAGGTGAAGTCAAGATATGCATGTTCCAGGATTACAAATCTTCTCTTGCAGACATTTGAAAAGCACAACAATAAAGGAAACCCCATTCCCTGGGAGGTGAACACATGTAACACAAAGCAGATCAGTGATATACAGGAAAGAACAAAGTAAGCATATTCTGTAGTTAATGTTAAAAAGATAACATAGGCAGACGCAAGAAGACAGAACCACAAAAATGTTAAATTAGTCCATAAGTAAGCACCAATTTGCTAGGCAAAAATGCAGTGTAAGAAATCCAGAACACAGAAATACACTGAATAGGTGAGTAAAACAACAGTTCACACTCTGCTGTGACCCTCATTGCCAGACTAAAAACAAAATACCATTTTGCTTCCATGATTACAATCCTACTTGTCTAACACTAACCTACAAGTCCAAAAGCAGATACCTGTACATCAGTCTGTGGCAGGTTGTCCAATGGAAGAACTGTCATTTCCTCAGGCCTGCTACCGGAGTCTTGCTAAATAGGGCATCTAAGACGTCTGCTCTTAGTGGTGGTGGTGGAGGGGAGTCTCCATTACCTGTAAAGCGCTTTGAGTGGGGTGTCCAGAAAAGCGCTATATAAATGTAAGCAATTATTCATTATTATTATTATTATTATTGCTCTTGTGCACTTAGGTGTAGTCACTAATTGTATAACTCCTAATTATAATGCACATTTTCACATGGGTTTAATTTAAGCTTTTGTTTGTGTATATAACGGTTGGTGTAGATTCACCAAAAGTGAGTCTAGGGAGAGAGGTTTCTCATGGCATTTGGAGAGCTTAATGTGATGATTTTTGTTTTGAAGATTTGTTTTGATTATTAACCAAAAGTTTAATAAAACCCTGAGCCTTTTGTGTTCTGTTTGTTTTGAGGCTGTTTTCATGTGCAAAGGTCCCTGTGCCTAGTCAAGATCTTTCACAAGCTCTTCAGTAATGGTGCTATAATGTATGAGAGTTACAGTAAAGTAGAGCATATTATCTCTGTGCATTTTCATTGAATCAGGACATCTGTGCTTTAAAGAAATCCAAGCAGATGCTGTACAAGGAATTTAAAAAAAAAAGAGCAGCCAGAAAAAAAGATCTAATTCCAACGTCTAGATGTACAGCTGCAGATTCAGTCAGTAAATTGGTCAGCGCTTCCCTCCAGTTCCCCGACAAACCTTTCTGTTTTGACACTTGTGGTGTCAAGTCAAACAGACTGAATTGACCACCCTGGTTGATCTTAATCTTGGCCAGGTAAAGCAGGAAGCTGCAGCCTAAGTTGGCAAAGGGATTTCTACATTGGATCAAAACATTTTTTTTGCACTGTTCCGAGAATAACAGCAGTAAAGCTCTGAAATTCCAATGTTACTGTATGCATCTAAGCTTCTGAGTTGTCAATCAGTGCAGCCAAGGAGGGTAATTTTAAAAGTACGAGACCTGGCCCTCTGTGCTCTGGAGATCCTCTGTGATCTTTCAGTTTTAGGGATAGCCGGGAAATGTAGCCTTTTTTGTAGAATTGTTTGTTAAGAGGCTTACCTCAGGCCAAGAAAGCAGGAGTGAGATCAGTGGCTTTTGACTTCCTCTTCAGCCAGTTAGAATTGAAACAGGGATATTTCCTTTTCTGACAATTTGCCGCTTGCAGTTTTGATGCTGTCACAGTACAGGTGCTGGGTAATTTGGAGAATATCCATCCTTTTGCTTGATTTGTTGGTAGATAACCAAGCAACTACAGTATAACCTTCTCCTCCAACTGCTGAAGTGTGTTTGGATGATCACTAGAATGGCACAGATAGCTTTAACTATAGCAAAGATATTGATTTATTCTCTAAGAGCAGAAAAAAATCCCTCATGGAGCAGAGCTATTAATCACAGAGCTCTGGTAGTTAGCCCACTGAATTTTCACACGTAAGTGCAGTGTCTGCAGTTTTGGCCTTCAAGGTCAGAAACTACTTCCTGCCTTTCTGACTCTTCATTCTGGGTGAGGTGGCACTCAGCTCCATAATTGTTGAGTAATGCTCTTTAGGGGCCTTTATAGTATGGTGTAATTATGAAGACTGCTGTGACCCTAAATTTATCTTAACTTCTTCAACACAACAAAGCCATCTTGGCAGGGAAACAGTGGATATTTCTTTTATTTAAAAATAAATAGTGTTTATTTTTGTAAAAAATATGTTATGTATGTTCTGCCTCATACTGACAGTAGTGACATAATCTATATATCTTACATTTGCATTGATTCCATGGTTCAACAACCTTGTTACTAAAACTTTTCATTTTGTGTAAGTTAAATATACAGACTCTAGAATAAGATGACATGCAATTACATTTTCCATGTCTGTTCAGCTGCTCCAAAGCAGGCCTCGTTCTATTACTGCTCTTAGCTCTGTGTTGACAGGAGACTTAATGAGATAACTGCACTACACACCTTTCAGGCCATTTGTATAGATTATTTTAAAGCCATGTCCATTATTCTCCTTGGAGTCTGTTTAGCAGTGTCTAACAATACTGGAACAGCAATGACAAAAGAAGATTAATATAATGTTATAAATTTGCCACAACTCATCGATTCACCTTAGTATTAGTAATTCTCCATGTCATTTAATTAGCATCTTGGTACCACTGTACATACTGCACCTGTATATCTTCATTATTTGAAGATTAAAACATCAGTTCAATATATTTGGAATATAAAAATGTTATTTAGATTTTTTACATTCTGTGTTATCCAGTGAGTCCTTACTACAAATTTATCCATTCGTTAATTTAGTTTCCTTCTAAATAATTAAGTTAGGAATATGTGCCTTGATACTTTTTTCATTGGAAATAAATAATAATAAAATAAATGTTTTTTTCAGGTGAAGCTGTTCATGTTTCATGTTTTGGGACTGCCCTTTCTTTTTTATATATTTTTCCAAGACTGTTTGTTTTTTGCTTAAAACATTATTATAAAAAGCCAGAATTAGCTAGATGTAATTTGTGCAAATTAATATTTTTCAAAGGGAAATTAAATCCTCCCTACAACAAATGCATACATTTTTGGAAAAACGGTAAAAGCAGTTGGACAGATAAATGATTCATGGAGTGTAAGATGAAGACTGATTATTGTACCTTCGTTTTGTTCCAGTGTTTATCAGAGGAAGGCTGCTGAAAGTTACTAGTTTTTCATCAGCTTCATCTTAACACAGATTTCAGTTACAACATATTTTGAACCACCCCAGCTGATTAGATTCCTTTTCAGTGAAGCAATACTCAAGGAGCTGGCAGAATTTTGAAGACATTTGTAAGACATGTTGTAACAAACGTATAAACAAATACAGATTACCACTCTTGGGATTTACTAATATAGCAAACATGATGTAGATTGAAGATTGAAAGCAATGCAAGATCCCATGGAATATATCAACATCCAAGCATGCACTAAAGGATGAACATTTTGTTTTGTTCATGTTATAAAAAAAATTGGATAAAAAACTGACTATGAAAAACAGTCTCCTTGGAAATAAAACTCAAGAAAATTGAGTTATTAAACATTCAGCTGTACAATGAAGATGAATATTCATCGTAGAGAAAGAGATAATATTCAGTATTGTATTGAGGGTCTTAACCTATTTATGTAAAGGAGATCTGCTGTTCTCTGTGTGTGATGGATATGCCTGTGATGTAGATCAGCTAAAATCAGACTGAAAGAGAAATTGCAAAGCTATTTTTACATTTTGGGGTTAGAAAGAATCAGCATTGATGAGTGCATTTCAAACCACAATAAAAGTAAAATGTACACAGTAATGTGTAAAACCTCCAATTTACATCACAAATAGCTGAAATTTCCAGGTATGCGCAATCGCATTCTGAATTCTGCAATTCAGAATGAGGCCACAAAATGTCTGGTGATGTGAAAAGGCCCTATTGCATTGTAAATAAGTAGGCTTGTGAATACATCTCTTTTAAACTAATAGAAACATTGCTCTCAATGGTTTTGCCGACAAATACTACTTAGTTAACTCTGCATGCAGATCATGTAGAAAATGAAGTGAAATGTCTCCTGCACTGTCTCCTGAACTTATTCGCTCGTACATCAAATTACCTTAGTCATCACAGTGACTTGTGAGCAGGAAATTCTTGCAAACTCTCACTCTCGCCTATGGTGAGAGCAGTGGTTTGCAACAACATTCACAATTTTGTGCCATAAAAACTTTGCAATACTGTCAGTTAATGTATTTTGTTACTGAAATTTAAAGACACTGCAGTTTCCCTTTAAAGAATGATATTAAAATGTTTGTGTCTTCTGTTTCAGCTTTTGACAGCCACCCTTGATGGCAAGCTGCAGCTGTTCAGACCATGAGGTCAACTCAAAGATGAGAGTCGCTGGAACAACATCCCCAGCATCAAACAGGAGTGACATGTTAGCCACCTGACTATAGTACCACATGGCACTGTGGTGCTCTTCAGGGGAAGCTACTGTAAAACATGTAATTCTTAAGGATTAGAACTTTGTGAGTGTATACAGTATAAAATCATAAGGATATCAAACTGTTGCGAAGGATTGCATCCCATTAAAAAAATAAAGATGGAAGTAGAGAAACATTGCATCTCAAGATGCAGAACCTACAGTATTATGTCCTTTATTTGAAGAAGGTATTTTATTTGAATTGTCATTGTTTTTGGCTGGTGCAACAGCTCAGCTCCACATGCTGTGCAGAGCAATGTTCGTATTCTACTGGTACACCCCCTGCTCATATCTGAAGGAGTTCCACTTGTAGAGAATCTGTGAGCACTGCCAGTGACAAGTAGCATTATCTTATCACATTATATTATTTCCTTATACTAACATGACATTTTAATTTCTTTGATGCATGTCATTCACATGGGGTGGGGAAAGCAAATTGAACATTTTATTGGTCTCAGTTGGGAGAGTCCATTTTATAGAGAGTATTACCCATTGAGGAATCAGAATGTTCAAGTTTGATCATAATAGGCAATTGAGGTATTGTGAGAAGGTAATTCTATGTTAGCTACAGACCTGGCAAGGATATGCTGCTACAGATTCATCTGAGATCATTCCCTGCAACTCCCATTTTGCAATAAAAACAGGCCTTTGTTTCGAAGAATGTAGACTGCTGATTTTTGGAAGAGATGTACTATAACCTCATACTTGGCCAAATAACCAAGTGCTGCATATTACATGGTATTAAAATAATGAATTTAAATGTGGGTATTCTTTTTTATTTTGGTCCAGGTTATTATGATAGCAGAGCAGGGGTGAGCTGTTACTACAAAAAACACTGTATACTGAATACATTTACTTAGCAAATACAGTTTGTACAGCATGTCTCTATAGATTTCAATCCAACCTTTTGTTTTGTTGTTGGCCTACACATGGAGATCTTGTTTTTATGAGCCCAGGTTGTTTTAAACAATGGAAAGAGCTGTAAATTAGATGGTCTCTAGAGAGGAAACTAATAACCGTTCACAAATAAAGAAAAGGTACATCAGAAGATGCAGTCTCTGAGACGGGTTGACAACACAGCTGTGTTTCCATCATTCAAAAGATTAGAACATCTGAATATTGCTTCCCAACTGTTTTCTGTTTGTCATAAAAAACACAATACACAAACCATTGATTTGATCTTGTATAGTATATAGATATCTATTAACTTACAGATTCTTTAAACACATTAATTGTAGCACATTTAAAGGGTTCTATGTGTTATTTAACTAGGCTTATGCTTTATGTTTATACTCTCTGATTTAATATTTAACTGTGTTTCTATTAAAACGTTATTTCTATAAAGTGTTATTCATGAGGTATACAGACAGAATTTATAATGAGACTATGTCCATTATTTTATTTCCTTTCATTCCTAAGGGTGAAAGTTAAATTGGTTTAAGATTTAATGGGATAAACGTCCCAGTAGTAGCTCCAGGAAGAAACACTACTGTCATAAGGTTATATATGAAAGATGTTTGGAATGGTATTAAGATTTTTTTTTCTTATTGAACAAATTCTCCAAGCCAAATTCTGACTAGAAAGCAAAAACACCATTACAGTGAACAACACATCTTAGAAAAGCTTAAAGAACAGCTCAAACCTTTCTCAAAAAACAGGCCTATGTCCATGAGCACAAGGGCTGAAATATAAACCCTTAACCCCACCTCTGGCTCCCCCTAATGGGCAGGTCGACTCCATTTCAATGCATTAGAGTCAGTAAACTCACACAAGATGGCTGACAACCGACAAGTAACATGGAGGACAAGGCAAAGCAATGTGTAACGGTACTTGAAGACAGACAAAAAGACAACAACAATTCATAGAATACATTGGTGAATATGAACATGTACAGCATGTGCATGGGTAAGTGTGTGTAACATCTACAGTATGCCAGACATCACAAGAGGTCAGGGGATGAAGACAGGGTTTGTCTTTTTCACACTTAACTAAAATGTTTTTAATATTTGAAAAACCATAATAAATTAACATATTTTGGAACATTATTTAATTTTTTGAACCTACTGTGTATATTATATTAGTAATTATATTTGAATATAAATCTTTAATTACCATAAATACCTGTATTACATTTGTATATATATTTCAAACTTCAATTGGTGGACAATCTTTTTGGCTGCTTTTTAGTATTTTTTATTTCATAATATTCATACATTTTGTTAACTTAGATAGCAGGTGCATTTACAGGTGAATTTACCCTCTGGTAAATGAAGATAAACTGAATTATTTAGCTATATACAGTAGATTTATTTTTTAAGTTTACCATTTGAAGTGGAAATAATTCTGCTTAAACAACAGTGGAGTTCCAAAAATATTACATTGTTGCAAAACATACTTTGAATTCCAGAACTGTTGGTCTGTTTACAGAACTGTAGAACTGTTTACAGAAAATGCATTGGTAGGAATTTACTAATGAAAAACTACCTTAAGTGTTTTGCTACAAAAGAGTGACATTGAAGCTGCGTTTCAAGAGTATTAGTATGCTCTTGGAGTTTTGGGGTTTATAAATCCCATATTTTGATTTTCTTTTTCCAAGGTTTTACAAATGTAACAGCAGAAAAACACCAGAGTAACACCCAGGCCACACACATTCAGACCCAGAAGTAAAATATACAGTAGAAAACACGCATGACATATAATATTCCTGAAAGACTTGCGCCTGAATGTCTGTAAACGGAAAAGGGTTGGCAAGATTAATAAATATAATTTTATGTAGAAAGTAGAATTTAAAAATGATTTTCCTTTTAACAAATCTTCACAAAAGCTGAACATGGCTTGTGTCAACTGTCAGTCCTGGACAGACATGTATTTTCTCACATCTGTTTTTTCAGGTTTGTTTTTTAGCTGATTTAGATAAATAGTTTATTATATTCTAAATGGTATATTTAGAATAGCCGTTTTTTTCACACTTGTTTGTAAACTGTGCTGTTCTTAGAAATGTTTCCATTCTCCATCCTAAATCAGAAAAACAGCTCTTGTTTAATTGCAGGATGATTCATGTGTTTTGAGTTTTGTGTAGATTATTAATATCCCCATATGTTCGGTGGTCATGAACATAGTACTATCCATCCATCAGATGTGCTAAGTGTTCTTGTTAAAATGGGTTACCCTGCTGAGTTTGGAATGAACTAAATTGTTAGCAGGCTTTTCATCATTTAAAACAACGTAAAAAAAGGAATAAATGTTACAAATTTCACAAGGATAAAAAGCTATTTGAATCAATTTGATTTGCCTGGAAGAGTGTAGGACATCATGCTGGGCTTTTTTATTGTTGAATCTTGAGCTCAGATTACTCCATGTATGAATGGGCCAAGGGCAGTGCAAAACCAACTCAAGAAAGTGGCTTACTCTTAGTTACTATTTTATTATATAAATAGTATAGCCAGCAAGTACAAGATATACAGTAAGTGCGTGACTACATGTTAGAAATTAAAGAACCATACAAATATAATGTACTAAGCCATAATCAAAGCAGTTACCTTCATGAACAGGAAATTCAATCTGGTCTTTTTTCCTTCTGAATCAAAAGCATTAAGTGTTTAAGTGAGCTTCAATTGCTCTGGCAGGTTTAATGAACAGATTTGGTGCTTACGCCAGTAACAGCAGGGAGAGTTTATCTGTGATTAATACCAGTGGTCCTTGTTGGGCAGTTACTATGCATTCTGATGATGTTGGAGACCCATTCAGCCACCAGGAAACACAAGTAAAGATCAGCAGTCTTCCAGATTTGGCTATGATAAATCTTCGACATTTCTCCTGGCTTTAGTGTTCCCAGGGCAATTGTCAGTTTACTGGAATCTATAAGGAACAGCATGTTATAAATTAAGCGTGGTTATTTTTGTCTCCTTTTCCTGAGGAATTTTTGACAACTGTGTCTGTCTCATTAAATCATTTAGAAGTCACTGCACTTCAAAGCCAGGCAATTTGCATTCCAAATCAGTCAATGAATTTTTCTACTTCCTCCAAAAAAACCTCCATAAATGATCATATTTTCAGGAATCTTACTAAAAAAGTGATAGCTGTTATGGATGAAGAAATCTGTTTGGTTCATTATTAATAGTACAATAAATAAAATAAACCACATATGTATTTATTTAGAACCTCATTACAAAATCTAACTGTTGTGTTTCTTTCAATGTGTTGCCTAAGGAGTAACAGCACTTCTTAGTAAAGGAATAATAGAGTGAATCCCTTCACTCATGAGGTACATAACTATTGCCACCTGCTTTATAAGTAATTGAATACAAAACAAAATAAAAAAAACAGTTGTTGTTTGGTAGCTACTGAAATTGGAACAAGATTAATTTTCATTAGCTGAACCTGAAGTGTTAGACATGACTAAACTTGTAAGTAGAGATTAACTCCACACTAAAGACTACAAGAAAAAGTACATTTCGGTCATTCAGCCTTCTTTAGAGAGAGATTATGCTCGGATACTAAGCAAAGGAGAACAAAAGATATGCGTGTGCGAAAAAGTGTCCAAATGAATGGAAATCTAATGGACACATTCCAGGACAAGTGAGAAAAGCTGAAATCTGTTAAAGAATGAAGAGGTTTTAACAAGAAACTAGACTATCATTGAGTTGGTGGAAGGTTTTAGGGTAATCTTGGCTTCTGATGTCTTTTTTGTAATAAAAGTCCTGGTAATTCTGTAAAAGGAGGCAGACAGAAATATCTGTTTAATCATGGTTGGGAGACGTGAAATAGGAAACTACCACTTTAGAGAATTTTTTGAGCCTCCCTGCTCAAACTTGTTCCCTAGAACGGTCAGTTAGTTTTCTCAAGCATGGCATTTTCTGCAAGAGATGAAGTGAATGAGTTTGCAGGGTGAACACAATGCTTTCTGTTGAAATGGCCAGAGAGGCTGTGTATTCTACATATTTTGTTGTGCTTTTGGATGTATAGTTACGGGTACAGTACTGTAAATCAACAGCTTTTGTTGCTGATTGGAATACTGGCTTTGGCTGTTTAAGGGACTTTTAGACAAGAATATATGACTAATGATTGTTTCCTTACTCAGTCTGTGATTGTGATGACATGGCAAATGGCAGATGTATTAAATAAATATTTCAATCATGTATTCACTATTGAAGAAATCATATATATTAAATAATTTTAGTATAGAAAAGACAGAACTGTTGCTGAAATTAAAAACATTTAAAATATATCTCCCCAGGGACTGATGGTACCTACACTACCAATCATACTTTAAGAAACATGAAATTCCAGATTTCACTCAAGAACCATTCACTGGACAATTGCTAATGTAGTGTTAATACATAAAAATTTACCAGATAATTACAGCCAGGTAATAAGGTTATGAAAACAACGATTGAAGCTAAACTGGAAAATCTGCTGTATGAAAATAAGATACTGGGGGATAGTCTTGGCTTTAGAAAAGGTAGATCGTATTAGAGCTCTTTAAATAAACTACAGCAGTGATGGATACAAACAGAGTTATGATATGTTGTGTTAAGGCTTTCAGAAAGTTTTTGATACAGTTGTTGAAAAAGGATTAATTCTCAAATCGCAGGCAGTACTCAGTCAATGCATTATGAACATCTGGTTAATGGATAGAAAGCAAACATTTTAAACAAGGGTTGAATGCTTAAAGTGGGTTAATGTAATTAGCAGAATACCACAGCCATCTGTATTAGGATCACTTCTTTGTGTAATCATTTAAGATGCTTTTCTGCAGTCTCTTTGAGTTTTTGCCTGTTCTTAGGATGCTCTGACTACATTTTCTTGATTGAATTTAAATCTTGAGATTGACTAAAATTTTCCACATTTTTCTCCTGACGAATTTCGTGCTTGATTTTGTGATTGTCAATTTGCATGGTGAAACACTGCCCAATAAGCATGGAAGCATTTTATTCTATATAATCAGGCCAAATGTTTCTGTATACCTAAGAATTTGGCTTTCTGCTGCCATCATTAGTTAGTAACATAGTCAGTTAAGATAAATGAGCCAGTTCCAGAGATGGTCATGCATGCCCAGGTCATGACATTACCACCACTTTGCTTCAGAATTTGCTTGAAAGTGCAAAGATGAGCCAGAAGAGGTTTGCAAGAAACTTTTTGTACAGTTGAGATTAAGATACACTTTACAAAGTGAAATAAAGAGGCTGAAGTATGAATGTGAAGAAAGGAACTAAAGATGTTTTGAAGAACAGCACCTCATCGGTGAAGTATGGTTTTGTCATTTGGGGGAATTTTGCATTGCTAACTGTAAATTTTTAGTTTAATCAAAGATGGATAAAGCATATTTAGATGTGTGTTATTATTAAGAAGTAACAC
Organism: Lepisosteus platostomus; assembly: GCF_059453375.1. Taxonomy (NCBI): domain Eukaryota; kingdom Metazoa; phylum Chordata; class Actinopteri; order Semionotiformes; family Lepisosteidae; genus Lepisosteus; species Lepisosteus platostomus. The sequence goes on along the minus strand of NC_142627.1, from coordinate 16,006,778 downwards.
AAAATATAATTTGAAAGTAACATTTCCTCTTTTTGCATTCTATGATACAAGAATATCTTCCCTTTCCAAATACCTTGAGCTTCCAAATCTTTCAACTAGTTACTGTTGCTAATTTGCATTTGTTTATAAAGCCTAATAAGCCAAAGCCTTCACAATGTTCTCAATGTAATGCTCTGGAATTAAAAATTAGCGAATTGCTGTCATCATAACAGATAGCTCCAGTGTTTCACTCAACTTGTTTTTGCAAAACACGGCACTTTTGAAAAAGCACAGAAAAAGTAGTTAAGGCCATGTTACAGTTTATTTTAAATTGAGAAAGTATGAGTAATAAAAACAATACTTAAGTAATGTCTATATTGGCCTAGGTTATAATGAAGTGTTCATGCATAGATCACAGCTGTCCTATGTTTTAACCCTCTGTGGAATATCATCCATCCATCCTTAGAATTCTGCCTTTTTCCTGTAAGGGTTAGGGCAACCTGGAGCCTCTTCTGAAAGCCCAGGGTGCTTGATGGGACTACACACAGGAGACACTTGTCACATTGAGCTTCGGTTCATTTCAAATTAAATTTGGTCTTTGTAAGATATCGCAAAGACTGATACTTAGTGTCATCTTTTTAAACATGAGAAACAAATGAGAGAACTTGGTCACTTCAACCATTTAGCTAATTTGGTTTGCAGTAGGTGATTCATTGGAAGATTTCTACAATCTGCATGGCAGGATAACTTTTTAGTTTCCCTGCAAGCCTTTGTGCACAGTAATGTCTTCTGTTCTTGCTCTTAGCTACACATTCCAATAGCTTCCCCTTTTGTCAACTGATTCAGTTTATACTATTAATCTTGAAAATGCACTCAGTGTTAACTTTCTCAGTACCTTTGATACCTATCTGTGCTGGTGCCCTTGCTCAGTAAAGTAAAATAACTAAAATAATAAGTTATTTATATATAGTATTATTATTGAGAATGTAACCAGATAATAAATATGGGATTTTCAGCCTAGTGCTTCACAGCTTGCCTACATTTTGGAGTATAGATCTGAAATCAATATCACCAAATAGCACCTATTTGCACCTACAAAGCAAAAAATGTAATTAGTATTGATAAAATGATGTGAATCTAGAAGAACATGATCATTTATTAAAATTGTAAGCCATCGAAAATATCAGGATTACTAAATGGACTAAATGGCAGGGACTAAATGAAAATTAAAGAGCTCACCTCTGTTTCCTCCCACAGTCCAAAGACATAATGGCAAGTTAATTGGCTTCTGTAAAACTGGCCCCAGTGGGAGTGTGAGTGTGTGTGTTTGTGTTTGTGTCTGTGTGTGCCCTGAGATGGATCAGCATCTTTGTCTTTTGTCAATTGTATCCCTATTTGCATCAGTTACTTGCTGGGTTAGAATCTGGCTCCCCAAGACCCTGTAGTGGATAAAGCAGTTTAGAAAATTAATGGATCATTGATATTATTTGCACTTTTTGTCTTGGGCCTGCAGCATGGATTATGCATTCAGATTTTCCTTTCTTGAGCAGCTCTATAGGCTACAGTTACCAGCAACTCTGTCTACAATGTTACATTTGCCATCCAGGTTGTGCTTAGTTTATCTATTTGCTTTGATGACTCATAACCTGAGATCACTTTCTAACGGCTTTTTGTCTTACCACATCTCCCAAGTACTGCATCTTGCTTTTCTTCACTGCTGCAACAGCTCCTTTCCTGCTTTTGCCTCCGTTAGAACTTGTTTGGAAGATGTTTCACTCAGCAATTTCCTCAATCATTTCATTTCAAATGCTAGTCTTCGTTCCTCTTGTTTTCTGAATGTCCGTGCCTCATAGCTACTGAATATGATGCAACTGGGCAGACGCACAAATTTATCAGTCTGTAAACAGCGATATAATAATAAGAATAATATATAACTAGCTTCTTATCTTAGTGTTGCTGCTTACATCTTCTGTGATGGGCTGGCATCCTGTCCAGGGTGTACCCTACCTTGCGTCCATTGCTTGTTGGAATAGGCTTTGGCTCTCTTGTGAGCCTGTATTGGATAAAGTGATTCTAAAATGGATGGATGCATACGTCTTCCTCTTCTTTGGTCAATCAGCCCTAATGTTTTCGTAACCTGCCTGGGGAGCAAACGAGGTTCGGGGAATAATTTACCCCTGTGACGTCATTAAATTGCAGGAATGTTTTAACGTCAACCAAAATAATGTCACATACATCAGCACCCCACACCCCCACTCTGCTGCGGAATGTTGGAGGAGCGTCCAGCAGTGTGTTTCTTCACTCAGAGTCTTCACCCTCATGGGGCCTGGCTCTCTGCCTCAGGATGCAGGTATGGAATGAGTGTCCTGGGAGGACGGTGAGAGCACTGAAACCATTGCCAAGACCGTCAGTCTAGTTTTAGTAGGGGCCAAATGCATACAGCAGATAATGTAGTATCAAGCACTCCCTATCCTATCCATGGCCATTATATATCTTTTTCAGCCTGTATTTGTGTGTTTATACTTGAATATTCATATATACAGTACATGCATGAGTGTGAAACACTTAATCATCTCCATTAAAAGTTTAGCAGCAGTACTGTATACTATAGTCTACAGAATTGACATCTGAATGTAGTACACTTTAGGTGTGAACGATAGCAGAAAACTAAGATTGGTTTTATGTTTGTGTTTAATATTATTCTCAAGATAAGATCCAAATTGGGTTTGCTGCTGGTATCCAGTCTGGCAATGGATTGATTCCTGTCCTTTTGGTTTGTAACCCATTGCCCAAGGTTTTTCTGTTTTAACATTTGCCAGTGTAAATTATTTCAGCCTCGTCCAATGTGTAAATCCTGTTCTGTAATCAGACAGAACTCAAATAACCACTTTGTCTTTTATAAAGAATTCTTCTAGTAAATCTGCCTGTTTGAGAACAGAGCCCTTTATTGTGGACTGTAAGGTATACAGTAGGTAAGCTGTTATTACATTATTTCATGTGTTTTGGATTCACTGTATTTTTATAATGTGTGCAATAATTAATCACATAATATCTATAATCATGATTTTAAATAATCTCAGCATTTCTGAGTTGTGGCTTCAGCTGCCACTTTCTGGGTCATTTTATAACGAATGATCCCAATGAAGAGACATCGAAGGGAATGAATCACTGATGTAATTGTGCTAGATTATCGGCCAGCCTCTAGTGTTCATGACTTAGTTCCCAAGGTACTATAGCTTGTGACCCAGGCCATAGCAATAAACAAGGATCTTAGTTTGCCATCATGTGCCATATATAACACACCAGCTAAATGGACCTTCTTGGAATAATGGTACATTAGTATTGTCTAATAGTCATGTGAACAATTGTCACTATAACATGGCATTATTCTAGATAAGAGATTAGGGCTGTGGACTCATCAAGTAGGTTGTGAGTGTGAATGCCAGGTAGGGTACTACTATTGCCCTTTTTCGTAAAGTACTTCACTCAGAACGCTCCAGTTAAATGTCTTGCTGTCTAAATGGGTACAGATGTAAGTTGTCTTAGGTAAATGTGTAAACAAATTATTAAATAATCCAGGTTGAATGTTGAATTTTAGAAAATGAAATACATTTTATGTAAATCCTCCCATATGAGTACATTATATATAGAAATATTTTATTTGACATCTTTTCTTAAGCCTTTTCTGTTGCATAAAACAGGTATAAATTGTGAGAAAGTTGAATTTGTTCTCCTGAATTCATGCCTATTTTGAACTTGAATGGTGAACTTTTTGGTGGTCTGTGATCAACATTAATAGCTTTGTACAATTTAACAAATAAAAAACAAAGAAAGTCAACATACTATACTCTTCATTTTCAGCCAAGGCTGTCGGCACCTTTTTCTACTGAGCAACTACCTTTTCTGGGCATATTATTACATAATTAGAACGTAATGACAATGAAAACACCCTTTCATAGAAAACATCAGGGAACAACACCAAATGTTGCACACCAGCTAAATATAAACTGTGCACAGTCTGTTTTATTGGCTGCCTTAAAGGTAGTGATGGATTCAAAAATTAAAAGCAGATGTTATTTCAGTACAAGTAAAGAACAAAACATCTAACACAGTTTTCAACAGAGGACTGCATGTACTGTATGTACCTACAGTAGAGCCCTACTGACAAGATAAGCGCTTAGACCCTTATGTTGTCTAGATTAAATTATGGTGGAAGGAAAAAATACAAATGTCTGAAGTGTAAGAGAATCAGGACCTGAAGATCTTTTAGAATCGCAAAGTCTGGGTCAACATTATATTTCTCTTTATACTCTTGTTCATCTTCCATTTTGAAATCATTTTTAGAGGGTGACAAAGTAGAGCTAAGATTGGTTTCTCAATAGGTTAAAAATGGTCCTTTGTAGTGAAGTCACATTACCAAGGTGTTTCTATGCATAAGCATTTATTTACAGAACAGTGGAGAGCCATCAGCTTTGGCCTGATATTATAAAGACATGGTACATGAACATGAAGGCAGCAATGGGCTACTTTGTACACCCACTGAAGTATAAATTGGGCCCCTGGAATTTTTGCAATGCAAAACATGATCAAGAGCTCCTAAAGAAAAAAGATAAAAGAAATATTGTAAACTTTCTAAAATGAGTCACTAAAGCACGGATATACATGTTACATGTTTTCATATAACTAATTAACACAATGTGTAGGGCAAAATAACACTATACAGTATGTCAAAGCATTATTCTTTCAAAAAATGCTTAGTTCAAAAAGAGTGTAATGATTTGTTTTTCCCACTGTACAGTTTGTTTTACCATAGTCTCTCCTTTATCAGTGAGGAATCTGAGAGAGTATTTTAAAAACACTGGTACAACCCCAAGCGTATTATTCCTAAAACTGCAATTGGAGATTTACAGTCACTTTGATATGTGAATGTAATGGTTCTCATGCATGCGTAATCAGTTGCATGTGAAAATACATTATTCTTTGAAGATTCCTAACTTAGTTTAGGAACCATGAGTGACCCCTGTATTAAAGTAAAGTTTCTCTGAACTTGAAACTAGTAATGGTCTCGTTTCAGACTTCCACAGATCTTCTCTTCAGTTTTCTTTTCGTGTTTCCCCAAGGCCCTTGCTCTCTCTGATGAAATGGCACTGGGATATAATAAACTTCTGTTTGTCTAAAGTAAGCAAGTGTAAAATAAGAAAATCGATAGAAATGGGTAAGAAGGGCAAGGAGACCAAGAAACTACAACATCTGAAAAAAAATCACTGTATCATAAAATAGTTGCATATTCTGACATCAATCCATCTATTTTCTAACATTTCTAACAGGATCACGGGAGAGTTGGAAGCTATTCCACCAAGCAACAGGTCCAAGGCGAGATATACAGTACCTTTACATATCACAGGGCACACACAGACACAAACACGCACATACTCACCACAAATTTTCCCCAGTAGCTATTTAAGCTCCAAGTCTGTCTTTGGACTATGGGATAAAAACAGAGCTCTCAGAGGAAAGCCCATACAAACACAGGGAGAACATACAAACTCCATGCAGATAACACCCCAGGACCCCAATACTGTCCCCAAGGCACCAGTGCTAACCAATGCACCATCCAGGCTATGATATATCATTAGAACATTATAACATATGTTTACACCTTAAAATGAAAAGTCCACATCAGCATTAACACCAGTTAAATGAAAACTTTTAATCATAAAAATAATTAACTTTAGTAATCATAAGATGATTGACGAAAGAAATTGTCAACCTGATACAATTTTGAGATAACAATGAATACTTTTTATATTTTCATGTGGATTACTATGGTTTGTTTTTACAAGGAAAGTCTTTGTCTTTATCATGTGCCACTGGAAGGTTTATGACTTTTGCGGCCTGATGTTTTAGATTCAACAAGAGGAAAATTCTATCAGGACTGCAAAATACATTAAGTACTGTGACTCCTTGCTTTCAAAAATGTTAGCTAAATTAGGTTCAGTCAACCTAATTCAACAGCTAAGAGATTTAGAAAAGAGATTCAGCAGGGACAAGTGACCAATTCAAAAAGATCAGTTTAAAGCTGACCAACAGGCTGTGTACAAGCTGTGTGTGAGGACTGACAGAGGTTTCAATACATTATTAAAAGGTTAACCACAAAAGTCATATTTATCAAATAATCCTTTTATCTCCCACGGTGAACTTAACAACAATACTTTTTAGTATGTCAGTGTATATTATAAACTGTCAGGACAGTAAGCCAGTTCACATCCTCATGGTTTATTCAAAGAGATATCTCATCACAGCCGTGACTGGATGCTGAAATCATTTTATGTCTCTGTATCTTAAGCCAATTCATTTACATGAATCTGAAAAACAAAAACATCAAGATTAGCCAATTACTAAAACAATGGAAAATAAATATAGCCCAAATTTATGTTTAAAAACATCTTTATTTGCAGTTTAACAGTACATATGAATATAATTTAAAATTAAAAACAAAGATGCATGCGTCAAGGAAACCACACAAAATTGAGTTATCCTGGATGCCACATTTGTGCAGTGACCCTGCAGAAGCAGCTGATGGGCTAGCTGATGACTCATGGATATTGGCAGAGCCTGGTATATAGGCTGAACCCTCAATGAAACATTTTAAAATGAAGGAACAAAAAAGGGATCTGAGAAACATGAAACAAAGTAAAGCATTTTTTGAAGAGTTTCTTTTATGCAGCAGTTTTGAAGATCACTTGTAGACTGTTATTCAAGAGACTGTACATAAGTAAAAACTGAAGATTTTATTGCACATACAAATACATATATTTAATACAGTTTGAGATACAGAATACATCATACAGTATAAATCCTTCTATTATGTTTACTGTAGTTAAAGCAAGCCTCAGTTAAAGTAAGCATGTTAACTGTAAAAGAGGTTCACCAAAATATGAATGAACGTTGTACAGAATCTCTTTGCCAATCAGATAAACACAGAAAAGTTGCCCTGAAGATTTCACATGAAACACTTCTTCAGGAGCTTAAAGGAAGTATTTTACTCAGGATTTACTCAGTCCTTCAACTGCACAAACCTCAGAAGCCACATTAGATCATCTGGAGAAAGGCAAAGTGCAGCATTTCTTTGTAGAAGAGAGCAGAGCTCAGCGCTGGAGTGTAGCACAGCACACAGCACCCTCTGTGCCCAGGGACCCAACGCCAAAGCTCCACCTCTGGAGGGGGAGTCTGCTTCAGAACGCACTGCTCCTCTCTCCTGACACGCCCACAGAGCAGCACAGCAGAAATGCAAATGGCCAGCACTCTCATTACAACGAAACAAATGATTGCTATTGTGCTTCAACTCACACAGCAAGTGAAACAGGTTGTGTTGGGTCACAGTCTTTTCCAGGCACTGTAGACAGTTTGTCACAGTTCCTGTAGTCTTATTGTTTTTGTAGGTATGTTGGAAGTAAAGCAATAGGCTTAACTCTTGAAAATCATTTGACGCTGTCTGTATATGGTAAAAGAAAGATACAAATGAGGGGACTTTTGTTCTATTTCTTTTTCTACTAATATGGAAAAATCCCAAAAAAGTGAGAACACCATAAAAGTAACTGCTACTTACTAAGAACTCTAATAATACTGGTAATAAAAATAATGAAAAGGTAGTAACGTGGCAAGACTCTGTGGATCACATTTTCCCCTGAGTAAGAGTTTTACAGCAATCAGGGAAAAGCAAGTATTTTCCTTGCCTGGAAACCATTATGAAATAATTCGATTTTAATGACAAAAATGTAAATACACAAAACAGTTACTGTGGTACCGTAATTATTACAGTTTCACACATTTAACATAAGGTGGTAATCGGTTTATTATTTATCAGCTGCGGTAATCTCAGCTCCAGGGTGTGATAAAGTCTCCTTTTCATATAGTAAAAAAAACACAGTTTGACGCCTTCAAAAATAATCAACCAAACAGTTTATTTCTCTGTTGGGACCAGTCCTATTGTAGAATAAGATTCTTCAGTGTCTGGTATATAAATTAGCCATTATTCCTGATCATGTACTGTATAAAGAAATTGCATGGAAAAACAACTCTGAAAGATGAAGTTCAAGAACATCTGAAACAAACTTTCTGAGGGCAATTGGTCTATTCAGTGATGGATGTTGCTGAATCCTTTTGTTAGCCCACAATCTATGAAGCAGTGACTAACAAAATTAAAAAATGAACTAACAAAAATGAACACACTTCAAACTACAAGTATCTCATGCTCACATACAGTATAACTGCAGGTTGATTGAGTATTGTAAATGATGGATTGCTTAATGATGTAATTTCACTGAAGAAGTAATTCATTCATTTGTTATGCAATTACTGTATATCAAAAACTGGGCGGAGGGCTTTAATTAAAAAGTTATTAATGGCCCATGCAAGCAGATCTGTGACTTTCATCAGCTAAATCCCTTTATATGAAGACAACCTGGTTTCTGTGTAGTTGGCAAAGGACTCCATTTTCTGCACTTCTTTTCTCTTTTTTTGCTCTTTCCCAGCTTTCAGCTTACTAGAAAAGCCTAAGAGAACTCTCTATGCCAGAACAGCCACACTGAGACCCAGTGTTATTGAAACACCTGGCCTGACTTCACCAGACATCTGGTTTGCAGACAGTATAGGACAGATCACTCCAGCATGACACCTTATTCTCCAGTGAGCTGCTGTAAAGAAAATTCTCAACACGAACACACCTCTCTCTGCAAAAGGAAAAGGAAGACACTTAGAGGATACACTCAAAACATAAACACTGCAGCAATTAAAGTCTAGAATTTATGTGTCAGTCTTCTGATGGTTGGTATCAACATCTCAAAACATACGCCTGCTTAAAAGTATAAAATGATAAATTTACCAGTGGAACAGATATTCACACCCGCCTCCCAACTTTCCAATACCCCATTCACTTTTGCAATTTGGTTCAGATCTGCAGTATTGATGATACAAAAGTTCCATTTTGAAAGTTCTAGTTAAAAAATTTTTCAATAGCTCAGTTTTCAATTAGGGCTGCGTGCAACTTTTATGGTAGAATGCAGAAACATGTGCTCCTTTGCGATACACTGCAATGCTTTTAAGCTAACGAAATTTCGGGGTTCGCTGAAAGGTTACAGTGCATTCTTTTACAGTGTTGAGACAAGAAGTCAGCGAGAGGTTATTGAGCCCCTCTAAAAATATCAACCCCTCACTAATCCGTGGGAATTCTGCAGACACATTGGCAGTCTTAGTGTAATATCTGTCACTTCAGCAGACAGAGCTCCTTGCTCAGCTTGCACATGACCCCTCACGGAACAGAAGATTGATTCCACATTGAGCTTCTTAACCGTGTTCCATACAAGTGCTCATTACCATATTAAATATTGCATGTATAATTTGGCACAGGCCTTCTGGCTGAACATTCCATTTTGGAAATTACATTTGGAGCCAACACGGATGCAGTAAAATACAGTAAATAACATTCATGCAAAGGAGCCTATTAAGTGAAACTCGCAACATAAATTCCAGATGCTTGAAGACAGCATGCTAGAGCATGACATTATCTCTGCTTTTTGTATTTGTGTTTCATGTTATATGTGCCTACTGTTTTCATGTAATATTAAATTTGAAGAATATGGTTCTGCTGTCTACACACGTGCTGTTTTATTTCAGAAGCAACACAGACGATTTGAAGTTACAATTGGAGTGGATTCTTGTCAGCTTTTGATGATTTATTTGCATGTGTAAGAGAACAAGGAGAAGTTTAGGGAGAAAACAATAACGAAGCCATTTATTTTCAGTGTAGCATTGTTTTAATGTGTCTACCATTTTAAACCATAAAAGGGATTTCCACAAGATTGCTCACTCAAGATTGCTCAAGAGTGAAATTTTGTCCCAGTATTCTAATATGAACTATAATGTTTAAAGCGTGCACTCTGTAAGAGACATGAATGAAGAAGAGAATTCTCTTTCACTAACAGGAAATTCTGATTGATTTTTTTAAATGTTAGGCAAATTATTTTATGTTAAATTAAGTTATTCTGTTTGTGCTTTTCTCCTACACTGCAATAGCAAAAGAAAATTCAAACAAAATAACTAATGTCCTTTTATATCACCCAAGAATAAAATAATAGCAGTTAAACTTGATATTTGATAAATACTGGCACCATCAGTTTATCATATTGATTTAAATTAATATTTATCCAGTCAGCACATTGCACAGATTTCTATTTAAAGAACATTTTTTTAGAGAATGTAATAGTTGTTGTCTCAGTATGTAACCAATCAAAGACAGTACTCTGTTCCAGAAGCATTTTGGTGTTTTATTATAAAATTGGGGCAGTTATTCTCAGGCCTTAATTTCCTGTTTGACTCTTTCTGTCAGCAGGACTTAGAAGGTGGTTGATATTCTTGGATTTTTCTATCTGCTACAAAGAAGAGGTAAACTGCATTAGAGAAAAGGTCAGAGGATAGTGAAATAATGTAGTTTGTATGTCATTAAAAATAGTAATCATATTACACAATCACTATAAAGATTGAATTCTATATTGTTACTTTATTTAAAAATTAACAAAAACATTCTGCTGTCTGAATATACAGTACCATATATTCTAAAGCAAAGCCTATTTCATAATATCATTGTATTATAGTCATTACAAGTAATCAAGAGATTTTTCTGGGCTTGACTATAAGTGTGAAGTCAGTAAAAACATCTAAGGCTTTCGTCCCTTTAAAAACAATTAATATTAGTTAAATGCATTTTATATCTGAAATAATCATTACAATATGGAATTACTACAAAGATATATTTATGGTACAACTTGACAAATTTTATGACTACGGGAACTTTCTCAAGTCTTTTCTGTGTAATAAAAAAATGCTATTGTTTAATCCTGTGGGAATGTTACAAGTTGAATGATGGGAAATAAACAAAAAAAGAATGAAACTGCTTACAGGCTTTGATGGAAAGTGGTGAGTATCATTTTGGCAGGTATTTCCATAGTCATTAATTACAGCATTAATTCTGGATGTCATCAAGCTACTGATAGGATTATTTGTCTACAGAAACTGCTTGTGACGTACTCTTCACTAGTTCCAGTTTGCCTCAACAGATATAAGGACAGAACAAACAGTTGATGCCATGTGTCTGACATTACAGGGCTGAGTAATTTGGTATGGAAGTGATTCATAGCTCTGTGGAGAACTGATAGTCAAGGATACATCCCTCTTCATCTGCTAAAAGAAGCTTCTGTATTACTGCCCTCTGTTATCCCAACTCCACATCCAGCAATACTGAAGTAATAAGCCTGAAGCTAAATGTCCCATCTCTTCGAGGTGATCTGTAGGAGAACACCTGAAAAATCTTCTGCAGAACAACAGTTTATAGGCATGTGGTTTCAAACTGCAGGAATTCTAGTGGCAACTTCTCAATGTAAAAACACATTACCATTTACAAAGTGATGATGGATCAGCAGAGGAAGATTTTCAGGGTTGTTTTTGGTGGGAACATATTAATAACATAATATATAATATATTAATATAGGGAACGGGATGTAAATAAGGATTTAATTAGCCATGTGGAAAGCAGAATCTGTTAGGACACCTTACTTAGAAAAAAGAACATTTTCCTGAAACATAACTGCTAAAATAAAGATTCTAAATTAGCACATGAATGGTGATTATATTATCACCAGATAGATCCATGCTTTCGGCATAATGGTGTAGTGTTTAGGTTTAATATAACTCTAGGATCCTGGATTCAATTCTGAGCTGAAATTCTCAATGGAGCTTACATTTTCTCCCTTTGTTTGCACACATTTTCTCTCAGTGCTTGAGTTTCCTCCAGTCTCCCAAAGACATGCTGATAGTTTGAGTGACTATGCTAAGTTATCCATACCATTGAGTAGACAGAGTGGGGCCCCTAACTCATTAATCCTATTTAGAGTACCTCTGCTGCAGTGAACGTAAAATAAAAAAGGAAGCAGAGCCTTGCCTTTTTAATTCTGCAGCACTGTTTTGACCTGAAACGTTGTAGTCTTGCAGTAAATCCTACACAGAACACCACAGTTGCACCCATGAGCAGGGCCCTTCGCTCAGAGTGATCTTTTTAAATGCCCAGAGATGTAAATATGTATGCATCAACATTGCTTTATATAAAAAGTTAAGCGAGTTACAAAATAAGATTCCCAACTACACATTGTTACCTGTCAAAGAGATCTCATAATTCTCAAACCCTAGGCCCATGAACTGGGTAGCTGTTGCACTCTGTTGAGGTGTACAGGAAGCAGCTCTAGCTCCACTTTCTCTCCCACATCTCAGGAAAATGGTTGTGAGAACCTTAAAATAGTTACATTTTGTTAAGGTCTAAGTTGGGATATCAACTTCTGTATTGGCAGTAGTCAGACAAGGCCAGCTTGTCTAATTACATGGATAGTTGGATATAACTTTAGCAGAGATCTCTCAAATTTTCGAAACCAAGATATAACTACTGAGCTATGGATTTGTGCTACACAGTGTGTATGTCTTCTAAAATGAATTGAAGTAGTGTTAAAGTTTTTTAAAAAACAGAAAAAGTCAAAATAAACTCTCCAGAAATGTGGTGAAGATCTATAATAGTGTGGTTTACAATCAAATCCTACCTCTTACAAGGCATTGACATTGAAGATTTATTAGATCTTTAGGAGCAACTTTAAAGTCCTGATTACTAAATCAACAATTATTTCAGAAACATGAAAAACATACTTGTACCATTAAAAGACAGTTTTAAACTTTTGAACTAGGTTAGTATAATTCAGATTTAGTATGTCTAAACGGCATATGTTCCATAAACAAATGGATTATTTTTATGATCTCAGCAGTGATCTGACTCCCTGCAACTCCAAGCAAATCTTCTAAACTCATTTGGCCTATTTGTAGTATAGAATGTTCCAAGTCTATAAAACCTTGTCTGGAGGTTCAAAGCTCATGGTAACCTATTAATCAAAAATAATATCAGGTCACAAGCAAATATTATTTTGTTATTTTCCACTTCATACAGCTACCTGGTCCTATCTAAAAGGTAGTGTTTGTTCACACTTGCTTTTACAGAGGGTGGTAAAGTTCAAAACTGTGAACTAAACATATAATATATATCTTTTCACATCCTATGAAAAGCCCCAACATGGACTTAAAGAAGTTTTCCAACAGGCCTATGCAATTGACTTTAGCCAACACATTTTGGTTGTGGTAGTTGCTGTTGAGCAGAATTTGCAGATCTGGAGAATGAAAAAGAGACGCTAATACAAACTCCACTGTAATATCACTGCTCTACATTGACTGAGCACAGTAGTCTGAGACAGTGCAGTGAACCCAGGTGCAAGGCAGAGCAAGCAGGCAGACAGTTGTCAGTCATAGGGACAGACTGAAAGAGCAATCCAAGCCGCAGTAGATAACAAACAGAGTTCATAGCCAGTAGAGACAAGTAAGCACAAAAGGAAATCCAGACATATATCCAAAGGCACAAGCACAACTCAAAAACCAGAAGAACACCAACAAAGCGTCAAAAACCCAAGCAAGATCCAAAACTGGCAAGAGATGATAAATACAGGAGAAAACAAGAACAAAATGCTGGGAAGGGCTCTCTAAGACTGAGTAAAGATGAGTGATGGATCTTAAAAATCCTTTGAGAATAAGATAAGTACTGATTAATAGTGGTCAGGTGGGACTGATTTTCTGTCATTTCAGGTTGTTATGGCAATTGATTGATAGGCAGGTGGAAAAAACCTACCAACCAAAAACATACCAGTGAGGTTTGATTGGCCATTCAAGATTGTCAACCTGTGGCTTATTCTTACAAGGAAAGCTGTTGGAGTCCCCATTTCATTTCTTGCCTTGGAGCAGAGCGGTTTGATGCCTGCCTTCCCTACTATCAGTCCTGGTTATGGAACTCACAAAATGTTGTAAGTAGAATAGATTACATATGTCATGATTCTTTGTTAAAAAAACTTCTCAAATGTTTCATTTATTGTAAGGTCTGTTACCATGGCATTGCAAAGTCGTGTTGATTGCAATTGTGTATTTTCTGAACTCTACTCAGCAGGTAAAACTAATTGTATCTTCAGACAAAGTAGTTAGGTTTGAGAGATTTATAAGAAAACTGAAATTCGCCTGCCTATGATTAGCCACAGCCACAGGACTTGAGACTAAACACTATAGTGTCCACTCTCTTTAACTGGAATCATAAATATAAGGTATAGTGTATAAAATTACCCACATAGTGTGCAGACATATTTAGTTCATAAAATATAAGTGTTTGCATTGTAAATGTAATACTTAGATTACCCTTCCAGCTGGTACAGTTGCCGGCTATCATTATGTAACTACTGACAGTCCTACCTTATTAATTTTACTTGTGTGACCTGCTTTTTTTACACTAATACAGTAATATTAAACATTGAATGAGTTACATGTAAAAAAACTTCACTTTTCTTTTTCTTTAGACTAATTTGCTGTGTTTTATTCACAAGCTGAATCTTGTGTTTATATCTCTATATTTTTATTTTCTAACATGTAGATATAACCATTAGATTTGTTCTTGAGATCTGCATTGGCTTTCTTGCGATTTTAGATCTTAACCTACAGTATTTTGCAGAAGAAGGACGTATTCTTCTGTGAGTTAGATTGTCTATGCAAAGAATATACTTGGCATACAGTGGGGTGGACTCCATTTACCAATTCAGCTTCACAAACAATGTATTTGTACTAAGTTAGGCATTTCTCTTGGGTAGAATCACCCCCACCCCCCCACCCCCCAAGTTGAATTTTGTAATTCATCAGTCACTAAATCTGCATATCCCTGGAATATATTTCTGAGTTGAACAATGCACAGCATTATGAAGTGAGAGATTGAACTGACAATCTGTCAGGATAAATAGTTTTTTAAAACTGGGGTACAGTACACATTCAGGGTGAGATCTTTTTCTAAAGACCCCTGCAAATACAATGTAATTTGTAGCTTTACAAAATTTCCTACTAAAGTGTCCTCCAGTACCTGAGTCAATTCAAGTTATATACTGTATGTGGGTCTTTACAACCAACACAAAACACTTTATGTTATTATCTGTTGATCACTATCATCTCCCTACAGTACATGACATAAGCCTCCAACTAAGCAACAAAAGTTTTTGATAACCTCCGTTTCTTCCAGATGAAATATGTAAAACTATTTTATTTTGTCTTTCTAAGATATACCCAGAAGGATATATGTTCCTCTGACAGACCACAGAGTGATGTTTTTCCTTCTCTATACAACCCAATAGAAAAGAGAACGAGTGGGAGTTATGATACCAACTCCCATAAACTCTGATTGACCATCCTTATAAAACAGCCCCCAGAAATGATCCTCTCTTAATTTTGAGAGAAACATTTGTCAGGTGAAAGTTTTAAAAAAAGACAATAGAAATCAAACATAATCTATTACTACTAGTAGCATGTTGTCTGAAGAAAATATCTGTTTTAAATAGAGATTTACAGTATTAACACATTCTGATATTTTTCCCAAAGAAAAACATTTAAGAAAGAGGAAACGTCCATAGGAAATGAGAATACAGTTTTCGGTCCTACTAGTCCTTAATTAATTGCACAAGGATCTCACTCAAACCCTACACCTGTATGCTCAAAAAACATGAAATAGCACTTTTTAAAATTTTTCAAAAATTTACTTAATCCATGTAAATATCCATGTAAATACTACCATCTTTTTTAACCTAAAATGCTTCTTAAAATACTGAAATCTCAGCAGCTGTCTTAGTCTATAATATTCACCACAAGTGCCATTATCTGAAGCTACTGCTCCCCAGTTTCTCAGGAATTTGTGATGTTACCAGAAAAATATACAAGCCATTCTTCTCTGACACCACAGAGGGGGGCTGCAATCTGGAATCAACAAAAGCTAATTCTTTCCAGATTATAAAACGCTGCTGCCGGTAACAGTAACGCTTATACAAAACTTCGGACATCATGTCTGAAAATCTTCATAATCCCCCTGACTCTCCCTCAAATGCATGGAGATTTATAAATCTGTGTCCAAAATCATGTTTCCTGTCTTAATCATGCATTTACCATGTGCTAAACTGCATTTTATACAATATAATTAGAGCATCTTTCAATAAAACAACAATCTAATAAAGTATGTATTTAATGCTTCATAGGGAGTGATCAAAATTTCATAAAAGAGTGCACTTTCCCAGTAGTTACTGGAAACCAATTCCCTCTTACAGAGCATGAAGTTTCTACATCAGTATAGGACCATAATTCTGGCGCTCAAAGGTCCGGACATACTTCAGGATTCCCCTTTTGCTTCTCAAATTATCCAGCACCAGCCTGGGGATGTAGTTGAAGTTAAAGTAACAAAATTAGTGCATAAATGCTTTAAAAAATGTAAAGCTCTTGTCAGGACAGGTGTATCATTTTATTATATTTTAGGAATTATTGTTTAGCATAAATCGCAAATTCCTGAAATATGGACTCAACATCTGTACAATCCGGTGCCTTATGTGCTTTCGATGATGATGATGATGATGATGATGATGATGATGATGATGATGATTGTTGTTGTTGTACACAATCGTGCCTTCGATGCGCTCCAGCTCTCCGTCCCTCAAGTGAAAGTGTTTTCCTTTCATTCTCTCCCAGTCTAGTCGGAGCTCCTCCCTGAAACTGGAGTCTGGACGGGCTTGTTACATAAGAAGGGAGATCGGCCTGGAAGGGGGGTGAAAGAGGCTGGGTCTGGGGGTCTGCCTGCAGGTATATGAGAGCAAATTGCACGATCAGAGGGGAATTATGTAATTGCGCCGAAGCAACAGAGCCAGACAGCTCCGATTGAAAGTGATTGACAGCACCCGACTAAACAGTATAAAAGAAGCAGAGACTACATCCCTCGAGCCACTAACCCCGGAGTCTTCACGCGTGTGGACATAGTGGACTTAACAGCTGTACTGTATACCACCTGATTTCAACTGAAAGTGCTTCATAAAAAGATATTTCTTCATTTTTCATACTTACATCCCTCATCACTGGACTATTAAAGACATTTTTAACGTTTCCAAGGATTGCACTTTGATCAGGTAATAATCTGATTTTAGAAATTAAGATTATTTGGGAGGTTATAATAGGCAACTTTGTATTTATTTCTTAAATTATTTTAGAAAATACGCCTCGGCATCTAAAGGAGTACCCTGTTGAGTTCTCAGCAGCTTAGTAAGCGATCCTGAGTTCCCAAACCTGTAAATTTAGCAGCAAGTAATAAAGTAGGATTTTAGTTCATTGTATGTATATATATTATGTATATGCTGACCTCATATTCTTGCGGTTTTGCAATTCCGATTAATTACAAAAGAGTGAATTTTTGACTGTTACTATGCCCTGTTATTAAGTAACATTCGGTAAAATGTTTTGAGATTGGGCAGACGATGAAAAGTTGTTCTATAAGACACATACTGTGTATATATATAAAGGAAGATCGTATTTCTTGATACTTTGTAATTAAAATAAATGTTTTTCATCAAATGTAAGCATTTCTTTCAATTACAATATTTCATAGCTTTCAGAGAAGAATTTATAGTTCTTAAATGGAAGTGACTTTTTGCCTATGCTATATATTTAAGAGTGATTCTGATTTATCTTAAACTTATTTCAATAAATGTTAAAAAGGTGTTAAAATACCTCAACTGTGTGAATTGTAATATAGTGAGCACTGTAATTGTCTGTATTTTTCTGTTTGAAGGAGTAATGATTCTCAGGAGAAGGCTGTTGTGGCTGCCTGTATTATTTATTCTTTGTGCTTCATCAAAAGCTCAAGGTAATTAAATGCACATCATTGAAGATATTAATGTTCCATCCTTAGAAATTAAGATAGCTTACAAAAAGTTAGAATTTTCTCCTCATACTCAGTATCTGGACTTGTTTTAGAAATATTTTGAAATAGCACAATATATAACCTTTTGTGTTTTAAGATTATTTTAAAAATACTTTCAACCAACAAAAACTATATTTTTAGCAATTTATTCAGCATGTAAAAGCCTAAAGGGCTCATAAAAGTATTTGAAAGTATGATGGATACATAGGAGCACACTAATATCAGACTTCATCTGGAAAAAAATGTTAAGAATGCTGAGGACGATGAAGGTTATTTAGTTCTCTAATTAAAATCATAGTGACACATTTAAATGTGATTTTTAAAATTTGTTTTTTTCCAATGGTTAAAAACCCATTAAGCCGAATTCTAACTCTCCCTGTCGATGTTATGTTCTCCAAGATGATGAGGTGGAAGACAACAGCGTTTTTGACTTGTTTGAGATAAGCAAGATTACCCGAAAGACTCTGGGTGCCAAGCAGTTCCGAGGTCAAGATCCCAACTCCCCTGCGTATCGTTTCATTCGTTTCGATCACTTACCTCACGTCAACCCGGCTGTCCTGCGGCAGATCTTGCAGCAGATGCAGAACAATGAGGGCTTTGTGTTTCTGGCCACCATACGACAGGACAGGGGCTCCCGGGGCACCCTGCTGGCCCTAGAGGGGCCTGGCTCCACACAGCGGCAGTTTGAGATCGTCTCCAACGGCAAGGCAGACACACTGGACCTTGTGTACTGGGTGGACGGCTCGCAGAACGTGGTCTCCTTTGAGGATGTTGAGCTCTCGGACTCGCAGTGGAAGAACATCACGTTGCACGTGCATGGAGAGAACGCCAATCTCTACATCGGCTGTACTCTCTTTGACTCCTTCATTCTGGACGAGCCCTTCTACGAGCACCTGCGTGCTGATGGCAGCCGGATGTATGTTGCCAAAGGAAGCATTCGGGAAAATCACTTCAGGGTAAGGACGGTTACATACTGTAGAATAAGAGTGGAAGCCATGAGGCTCTTCTTTTAACAACCCACGTTTTCATTTTTTGGATTGCTTTTTCTAGAGCTAGTTTGGGTAGCATTGTATTCCTGGCCTGTTTTTAATGTTGATTTTGTAAAACAGCCAGTGTGTGTGTGTGTGTCCTACTACAATGCCTTTACAATAAAGAAGAAAAAAAGCCTGTCCCTGAAGGCTTTTACAATTAATCAACGATTTAACTAAATCTAATTTGGGAAGTTGTCATAAATGTATTTAAAACATTTCTAGCTTAGCTTTTAAACCTAAAATATATATCTCTCTCTAAACCCAAGATTCGGGACAGTTGAATTTGAATAATTCTGGCTCCAGATAACATTAAAAACATATAGTTCATTATACGCCAACAATGTCTGAGTATAGATACTGTCTTTCTCATGTAATATATTGAGTATGTTCTTTGGGCTTTAATAACTGCAGCCTCTGTCCTCCAGGGTTTGCTGCAGAACGTGAGGTTTATCTTTGATACCTCAGTGGAGGACATCCTACGTAACAAAGGCTGTGAGATCAGCAAGCCAGGTAAGAAATCTCATGTGTGGACAAACCCTCCAAAATCATTGGCTATAATCACAACAACATGTTGCATTGCCTGAAACACAATGAAGTTGAAGTTGATTGCAATGTGTACAATTATGCAGGATTTCAGAATATACATTATATCATACACAGTAGGTCTTCAACAGTGTCCAGATTTCAAAGTACTGACACATTAATTGAGTTAATTCCTTTCTGAGAATAAAAGGTGGTGCAGATCTGGAAGACATTGTGAAGAAGAGGTTCCATTCCACCGCTATTCCAGGCACTAGTAATTTTAAAGTTTTTTTTGACAGCTACGAGCAGTTCAGTGAAAAATTAATTCAGTTTCTGCTTGTGCATCCTTCCCTATGGACAATGATCACTCCTGCCATGGATAATCTTGTCTGTGTTTGGACAGAAAAGCTGTATCTTATTAAGGAGAGTACTTAACTCAAAGATGCAACATCCAATGCAGGCTTGTCATAAGAAGACCTTCAAATTAATCAGCCCAACTGACATTGAAAACTGAAAGTGACAAGCAAAGAAATGTCCTAGAAGAGAAATCTATAATTAAATAATAAAATAATAGAAAGTAACTAGTTTGAGGTTACTACAATTATCTACTGATATGCTAAAGGTTACCAGCTGGTGTTTCTAAACTAAATGTATTTCTTTGTGGCACTTAGCTCTGTTTTCATGAGTTAAATAATAAATTAATGTAATCTGCACAAGATTAAATATATTGAACAACCTAAGGAAATGGAAGTTTCATTTCTTGCCCTTCAGAACTACACTTGAGAAATTTAAGCAGAAAGATTCATCAGAAGTACTGCCAGGTCCAACTGATTAAGAAGCTAGAGATTAAATAACTACAAAAACTACAAGAGATGAAAAAAACACAATCCAATAACCAATATAGTGACAGCACCGTACTCTGTTGTCATGTAATCATTCTTATCGGGCTTTCTAAACATCATGGCTTTTCTCTGAGCACTGTGACTAATTAATTCCTAGGAATTTCACATGAAAGATGCGTACTGCAGGTGTTTTTTTTGTGAAATGATCTCAGCGAATATCCTCAATAACACTCCAACTGAAGCTGAACTTTTTCCTAGATTCTTGCTCTATGTAGGTCATGGTAGCTACACAATTGTATTGTATTATGTCATTTATGAGGGGGGTAAAAGTATTGTCATTGTTGGGCTCTAAGTTCAACAATTGTGCACCAAAAAGATATACAGATGCAGATTTATTTCCATTGGCAGTGTTTGTTGCTTTGCCTAAACATGTTGCCATGGTTAAAATCAGGGTCTGCTTTTTAACGTCAGTAGTGAGTTCATGTGTGGAGCTGCCAGCAGAGAACCTCCTTCAGAGAATAACTTTGGCCACAATTTTTCTCACTGGGCGTGGTGGAGCACAATCTCCAGCCATGTTTTGCAAGGAATGCAGACCCTGTGTTGAGTGGGAACAGATGACAGTGTACACAATATTTCCTCTAGGGTCCAGCCACTGGACTTGGTTACCAGCCAAAGGTCACAGGCTCTGGATTGAGTTTTGAGGATACTGCAGGAGAGCTCTGAATTAAGTGAAACCAAATAACCCCTTTGAAGTAGTGTATAACAGTCTTGAAGACATCTAGTTTTCTCCAAGAATCTGTGTCTTTTCTCTTTGTAGCCATTAAGTATAAGTAAATATTAACACTCTTAATATAGACTTATTTCCACTACATCAAAGATTAAAGTGTTTCAAATGAAACCTCGCTCTCAGGTCTCCATTCTAATTAGAGGTGGAATCACTCTTCAGAGCTGGTACAGCTAGTATTTTGTTTCACTGTTTGCTTAGATGGAGTGAACTAACGTCTTGAACGTCCACCCCCTACTGTCCTCAATATTTCGACCAACAACAGATATTTAATGTTCCTGTATCTTGTACAGAATGACAGTGTATTTAAAATGATGTGTATCTGAATCATTTACACATTTGTTTCTGGTAGAAGAAACTGAAATCTGTCACCAAATTACCTCTCTAAAGAAATCCTGTATTTTGAAGTTTGTGTAAAAAAATCTCACTGCAAAACAGTAATTTAAATTATAATTACAGACACAGTGTGGCATGGTGGTGCAGTGCCTAGCAGCACTGGGGACCTGGGTTCATTTCTGAGCCTGGAGTGCTATCTGTGTGGAGTTTGTGTGTTCTCCCTGTGTTCATGTGGGTTTTCTCTGGGTGCTGTGGTTTCTCCCATGGTGCAAAAACATACTGGTATGTTAATTGGCTCCTGGGAAAATTGCCCCTGCTGTGAGTTTGTGCATGTTTGTGGTGGTGTGTGCCCTGTAATGGACTGGCATCCCATCCAGAACATAGCCTACCTTTCTCCCATTGCTTGCCAAGATAAGCTCCAGCTCCCCCATGACCATGAATCCTGATAAAGCAGATAGAAATGGATACAGCAACTTCTGTGTTTACTTCTACCAACAGCATAATGGATTTATATCCAATTAAAACAGGTCAGTAAAAAGCAAAACTAACTTAAATAAAAAAAAAATAATTAGAACCTAACTAGAAATTCATTATTATATAAATGCATTATACTGTAGCTGACGTATTGATTTTGTGATTTGCAGTGGACCCACACATTTTCAATATCTTACTTGTTCAGTTCGGTAATATCCAGATAAATAACATTCTCCAAGTTTCTAGCACTCAAAAATAGTCAAGAAAGAGCTCAAATTTACCTGACAGAAATATGATCATGCAATAGAATAACACGCGTAAAAGTTAGACTATATTCCGAAGACAATTCCATCTGCTTTGTAGAAATATCTTGTGCAATGTCTGCTTGGGGTATATTAAGATATCTTTTATCCACTTTTTCACAAGGGTATTTGCAAGGGTATCTTTTTATAAGCCTGAGAATGGCACAGTTGTTTTTCTTTTTCTTTGCACAGACCATACTGTAACCCTTTAAAATCTCTCAGTGAGACTTGGGTGGAAATATTATGCTGTGCGTCACTTCAAACAGTTTCTTTGTTTTTCAGAGGAAGTCAATGCTGTGAGTGAGAGCACAGAGATTGTTGACGTCAGCCCTGCTATCACGACTAACTTCATCGGCCAGAAGACGGACCAGGCAGCAGATTTCTGTGACCGCTCATGCGAGGAGTTCAGCACCATGTTCCAGGAGCTGAAAGGGCTGCGTGTTGTAGTTAGCAACCTGATTGATGGCCTGCAGAAAGTGGTAGGTATGGAAGAACCAACAGGCTCTGACATTTAGTCGCTATAGTTACAGTTTTATTGAATATATTCAAACAAGGGTGGCTTGGTGGTACAATGGGTGGCATTGCTGCCTTGCAGCACTGTGGCCCTGGGTTAAGTTACAGATCTATGGTGTTATCTGTGTGGAGTTTGTATGTTTGCCCCATGCATGTCTGTGTCTGTGTGTCTGCCCTGTGATGGACTGGCATCCCATCCAGGGTGCACCCTGTCTTGAGCCTATTGTTTGCAGTGATAGACTTTGGCTCTACCGCAATCATGAACTGGATGAAGTGGTTGGATATTAATATAATGAGCACCAAAGTGGCATGGCACTCCAGGGTTCATATCTATCACTGTTTGTGTGGATTTTGCATGCTCTACCCTAATCACATGACTTTTCTTCAGGGAAAGAAGTTTGCTCACACCTCCAAAAAGCAAGAGAAGGACAATACACCCTTCATTTATTTATAGATATTCTCATAAACTCAATGCATGTTTGATTGACCAATTCTAAATTGTCCATTTCTCAGTGGCTCTCTGATGAACTGGCTTCTTATCCCTGGTAATAGCAATTATGTGCCCCCTGTCTTGCCTTACACCCTACACATCCAGGACAGGTTACTGTATGTCTTTCTGTGGCCCTCACCATGGGTGGAAATTAAATTAAATCCGTAATGAACTACAAATGCAGCAATAACAAATTAGCAATAGTAAAAACATCCTGCATCCAAATAATCTCCTTAAAAAACTACATATCTTTACCAGTGACCTGGACATCAAGCAAATGTGTAAGATTGATTTAATTGTAAACCTTTGATCAAGAGAAATAAAAAAATGTGCTTGAGTATGTAAATATAATAAAAACAAAATTATAATGGGAACCGTGTATCCATATTAGGGAGACATGTTAGCATATGTGCAACTTGGTTTTCCCTCAGTGTTTATTTTACCAGGACATTTCATCTGTGGATCGGAAGTAGTCCATGGCTATGAATATGAATTGCATAATGTCTGGGTCTGTTTAAACGTTTTTGTCTTCCTGTGGGCCCACTGTGTAAGAGGAGTGCTTGAGAATAATCCCTGATTAAACTCTGAATGACTTGGGGTCCCCCAGGCTCATCCAGGCTGAATGGTGACTCTCTCCTCTAGGAGCACCACATCCCAAACAGTCCCATGATTCAGCAGTCCCATGATTCATGTCTTTCCTGCCATTAATGAGAGTATATCAATTTATACTGATTTTCAATATACCAGTTATATATCATGTACAGATTTGTGCATCCCTGTTTCAGTTCTTGATACAATAATAACATTACAATTCGTGTTGTTTGAAACAGAAGATGAACTCTGCTTGTGACAATGTCCTCTTATTTTATTAGACTGAAGAAAACGGCATTATGCGGAACATCCTAGACAAAATGGAGAACCCCTCAGAGCAGGACATGTGCTGGCAGGATGGACGCCTCTTTGAGGACAAGGAAGACTGGATTGTGGACAGCTGCACCAAGTGTACCTGCAAGGTGAAGTCCTATACCCATATGCACACATCTGTATGTGATGGGAAATCTGAATAAATATATTTTTCTATTCATATTCATAGTCTCCTGGACTTATTATATTAAATGTATAACTGTGCTATGTTAATGCATTCAAATGAGTCACTCAAAAAAAGTGCATTACTTTAATCATAAAGAACAAATGATCCATCCAAGTGTACAGTAATTACTGTACTTAATTCCCAGATGTTACTGTTATTAACATTTTTTCCGAAGGAGGCTTATTGGAAATTTCTTAGGATTTAAAAATGCATATTTGTTTTCTAAGCTTTGAAAAAGCACTAATGAGTAACTTTCAAAAAGAGTTCTTTACAAATACAAATGGACTTTTTATAAAAAAAAGTGATAATGTCTGTATTTAACAGGAATCCAAAGTTGTGTGCAACCAGATCACCTGCCCAGCAGTCTCCTGTGCTAGTCCATCGTTCATTGAGGGAGAATGCTGTCCTGTGTGTCTTCGTGAGTAAAGCACTGTGTAAAAAAATACTGTGTATTTTTTAATTGTAAGGTGGAATCTTTTTGTTGTCCCATTTTATCTATGTATGCAAGCAGGAACTCACACACCCTGAATAATTATTATAAATCTGCATAAAGAAATGTAATTGATAGTTTAAGATCCTTTAACTATCCTTTAACCTCTATGATCCTCTATGATCCTTTAACAAC
The DNA here is from genome assembly GCF_059453375.1 of Lepisosteus platostomus. Classification (NCBI taxonomy): domain Eukaryota; kingdom Metazoa; phylum Chordata; class Actinopteri; order Semionotiformes; family Lepisosteidae; genus Lepisosteus; species Lepisosteus platostomus. Next base: position 15,981,894 of record NC_142627.1, on the reverse strand, counting down.
TATGCATTCCAGTTTGTCAAATGCCAAATAAAGCTCTATCATTTATTATGTTTTAATAACAGAGAGCTGTTAGGATTCTGTTTTTCTTTTAGGGCAAACCACACTTTTTTTTATGTTTTTTTATCCTGGAAGATAAACCGCAGGCTGGATGGTCCCAGAGTTTGAAGTGGTTTGTGGGTTAGAAGAGATGATGTCAGAGTTTAAATTTAGTTCCAGCTGAAAACCTAGTGTTTTGAAAGCCTTAAACCATCACTGTAATTAAGGAGTGCAGTGGGTGAGATTCTGCGGCTGGCTATTTGTCGGTCTTGTTTAATTCCATGCATGTTGATTGTGATCAGCTAAGGACAGTGAGGATGGCTGGTCACCCTGGTCAGAGTGGACTGAGTGCACAGTGACCTGCGGTACAGGCACCCAGCAGAGAGGCCGTTCATGTGATGCCACCAATAACCCTTGTGTGGGACCTTCCATCCAGACGAGAAGGTGCAGCCTGGGAAAATGTGACAGCCGTTGTAAGTTGAAACCACATGGAAAGTCTACATCTTCCAAAACAAGCTACTAGCCTCAGAATATGTTAATTGAAAAAAAAGGTGTCAATAACTGCATGTGTATTAGATGCAACAATCAACTTACCTGACTAAACAATGGACAAACTGAAAATAAATACAGCTATGCACTAGTCACTAGAACAGATATACTGTAAAGAAGATTTCAAACGAAAGAAGGAATAGCAAAGGCATGTGATCAGCATAAGATAAGCAACAAGACATGTTAGTTTTACATAAGAATTAGTTGTTTTGGAGCACTAATATGCAGTTAATAATGGATAGCTGTCAGACTGGTAGAGTAGCAGGTATATTTCGGAAGGATGTGAGTTGTGTTACAGTAGATGAAAATCCCCCATGATTGCAATGTGATATTGTGAGATCTTGTTGAACATTTTCAGAAGGAAACCTAGGAGCACTATCTTAATCCTTTGCCATGTGTAAAGCAGCTGAACTCACAGGGAAAATAAACATCAGCCCTGACCAGCTGGATAGAGAACAAAAAGGTCTTGTTAAAGTAGCCACAGGGGACAGTTCCACAGTGGCCCTGGCCCTACCTAATGGGTGTTGCTGAGATAGAATAATACCCTGCTCCTAAAAGATCATCTAACGGTGCTTATTGTGTCTTTTCTTATTTGTGCTTCACCATTTACAGGCATTTGTTATACAGTAACAGAAAATTACCATTTATTCCTTTGTAATGTCTCCTTGGAATGCATACACTGTAATTCCCAGTAGCCTTGCAAAGGGAAATATTATAACCTAATCTGGCTCTCACTGTAATCTCTGAAGATGTTTAAAGCTAATATTAATGTCCTCCTATTCTTAACAAAGGGTCTATTGTATTTCATCTTCACATTGTTAACTTCCATTCAGAATGCCTACTGTATGTATGGGCATTGTGTTAATCTGACCCCTCCTATTAAATTACACACTAGCATCATACAGTACCTCAGAACAGGATCCCTATCAGTCATCTCCAGCACACTATCTTAGTTCTAAAGTAATGAAAAAAAATTAAATACACTCACTATTTTCTAAACTAATTCTAAGTCATGTATCTATATAAAGTCTATATATTCCTTTATTTAGCAAGTAAATCTATTGAGGACAAATTCACTCTAACACCTGACCAAAAGGCTTTTGGAGCAGTGCTCTAGGTTCAATGCACTGATGGAGTTATGTGTTTGGGTCAGTCCGTCAGGATGGTGGCTGGAGTCTGTGGTCCCCCTGGTCTTCTTGCTCAGTGACCTGCGGAGAGGGAATGGTCACTCGTATTCGCCACTGCAATGCTCCAATGCCACAGCTGGGGGGCAAGAACTGTGAGGGAAGTGGGAGAGAGACTCAGCGCTGTGAGGCAGAGCCCTGTCCCAGTGAGTATACTCCCTCAGATCAACCATTTCTCTTAATTCAGTAGTTCAGTTAGATTCTAAAGAATGTGATAGAGGGAAGAATGTATTAGACGTTATTTGAAGTAAGTCTCCTAGCTGACAGATCAGCAACCTAATAAGAAGGATAAGGCTGATTGAACACCCATTGTTTTCACAAGGAATGAGCTAGGGAGCTGCCCCAAGAGTGTAGATATGGTGACAGGAAGAGCACAAGGAGAAATGTGCAAAATGGAAGTTCAGAAGGTGAGAAATACATATGTGGGAGAGTGGAAGTAGGCGAGATTAGGATCTAACCTTCCCCTCACACATCTGTTATAAGCTTCATTTAATGTTCTTTATATTTTGCTTGTTTTCACCTCTGACATCAGCAACTTTCTGGAGGCATTCAGGTAACAGATGTTGATCAATAAAAACTCCAAATTCACACTGATCTAATTGAAAGATTATTTGAAAGTGTTACAATGTTTACTTATTTTCTTGAATACACTAATACCCTAAGTAGGGTGACATTTTATTATACCTTGTGTAATAGAGGGTGGCATGGTGGTTAGCCCTCCAGAATCAAAGCTTTAGGGTCCTAGGTTTGATTCTAGCCCAGATTCTGTTTATGTGAAGTACATTTGCACCATGTTTTTGCAGGTGTTCATTGCTCTGCTTTCCCACCACCCAAAGATTATTGGCTATTCTAAATTGCTTCTTGCCCTATGACTCTGCAATTGCCTTGCATCCTGTGCACAAGGAATAACAAAATTCAATAACAACATAAAAAAGAATCCAGTTTCATGGCTACAGACTTCATTGTGACCCTAGACACTTTTAATTCTGTGAGATTAGATTAGTTTACACCATAGATAGTCTTCCAGAGGATGTGCGATTTGCAACATTTTGACTTGTGTATTTTCCAAAACATCTCTTTGCAGTTGATGGTGGCTGGGGTCCTTGGTCTCCCTGGGCAACCTGCTCGGCAACATGTGGGAAGGGTCTGCGGGGGCGTACACGAGTCTGCAACAGCCCCCAGCCCCAGTATGGTGGGAAGAAGTGCATGGGAGATCCCAACGGCAATGAGAGCTGCAATGACCATGCCTGTCCTATTGGTATGTACCAAGCTTTACCTGTGGCCCTGTCTGTTTGCTTAACTTACAGTACATGTGGTCTTTCACCCTGCCTCCCTGTAAAGTCATGAGTGTTTTGTAGCAATGCGATATGAAAGACTATTCAGTGCCAACTGAAATTGCCCACGCTATGCGACTACTGTATCAAAGCTTGAAGAGGGCTGTAAAAACAGAGTTTAAACATTTTCCAGACTTGGACACTTCCTGGACTGATAACAGGAAAGCTATGGCTAAAGTAAAGGCTTTGTCTTACACTGCATGTTTCCTTTAAACTAGACAGCAGGAAACAGGGTGGCCCTGAATTAAATAAAATGTTACTGTTTTCACAGATTATCAACTATGTTTAAGGTTCTGTTTCCCGTGTATTCATTCAAAGTATCTGCTTTGCAGTTGTCCTCATTATTTGCTGAATATTGTGTTTGGGCAGATGGATGCCTCTCTAACCCCTGTTTTGCGGGAGTGGAGTGTAACAGCTCTCCTGATGGCTCCTGGGAGTGCGGGCCCTGTCCTGTGGGTTTCCGTGGCAATGGAACTTTCTGTGAAGATCTTAATGAGGTATGAGAAAAAAAAAAGAGAGGACCTCCGAAGCTAAAACCTGCACTGTTTTATTCTCCTCAGAGATAACTACTCTCAGAACTACAATATACCCCAAGAAATACCTGGCATTGTCTGTATGGATGTTTGGAATTTTATGTTTATGTAGTAGACAAAGTGGTGAAAAAAATCCAGCTGCATTGCTTAGTGAATTTGTGTTATCATATGTTAACATTGTCTTCTTTCTGCAGTGTGACCTGGTGTCCGATGTGTGCTTCAAGGTCAATAATGTTCAGCGCTGCATCAACACTGATCCTGGCTTTCACTGCTTGCCCTGTCCACCACGATATAAGGGCACACAGCCCTTTGGAATGGGCATAGAGGCTGCCAAGAAGAACAAGCAGGTTTGTGATACTGTGCAGGTTCACTCACTTACCTATGAGGAGCTCAGTACTGAGACAGCACAAAACCTTCAACATATGGGTTAGAACCCACAACAACTGTATCACATAAAAAAATGAAAGTCTATCATGTTAAGTTCTGTATACAGTTATTAATTAAGACTTTGGCTCTAGTTTAAAAGCATATTTTAAAAATAAGACCTTTCTCCCAAACTGTGCTGGCATGATAATATAGCTTTTTACTTATCTTGGAGACATTTACACATGATAATTAATGGCCTTTATGTTACAAGAGAAAAACAAAACAAGGATTTACATACATCTGAGGAGCTGTTCTCTTTAGCTGCACATTCTGTGAGGTATTGAATTCTCTCCCTGATTTAGTGTTGCACATTCCTAACCTCTGGAGAGATCATTTAGCATAGCCCCTGGGCCGCCAGTTCTTTGCCCAAACACCATCAATTAAAACCCCTGTGGTAAAGAATCTCTTCTTTTGTTAGCTGTAACAGAAACTGTCTACCATCTCTTATCCCGTCACAGTCTTGGAATTCTTTTGGGGGCTGAATTATAGTATATCTTATTATCTCTGTTCTTACGCTATTCAGTAAAGTATGGATGTGCTGTGTGCAAACTTGTGAAGTGGAAAATATACTTAACAGACTAGATATTTCCCCCTTACTGCCACAATGCAATTAAAATCAATTTTTCTTTGCCATAGAAGAATGTACAAAGTGAAACCTGGCCAGGGATTTCCTGAACAGTTAATGTCCTTCTGGAAACATTACATTTTCTATTTGGTAACATGATGACATATCAAGTCATATTCTATTTTTCTCATTTGTACCCGTGTCTAGCTTGCTAAAACAGAATGCACTTTGGGGTTTTCATGAATTAAAAGGTTAATGCAGGACCAGAACCCTGAATTAACTTGTTCTATAGCTTCCAAAGCCCTCCATACACTGTTGGATTCAGCTGGGCTGTAGCCAAAGAACAACAATTCCTGTTCACAATGTCACTCACCGAAGATGGAGTGTATCTTTTTCTCCACAATTCTAGTTCCCTGCAATTAGATAATGAATTCATCATTTATATTTTTTCAGTAAACATATGCTGAGCATTTAGAGTGAACCGATTGGGATGTAAACTGGGATCAGAAATCTACAAGAGAGAAAACCTCCTGTGTCTTATTTGCAAATGCAAGGAAGCCAATGTGGCACATTAATAATTAATTAATAATTCTCAGAAGACTGCAGTGATAACCTGGTGCAGCAGTGTGGAGTGTAGATGAGATTCAACAGGATTTGAACAAAGGTCCTCTTTAAATGTTCAAAGTGAGTAATGCAGTGTGATGGTGTTCAATGGTTCTTTAGCAAGTCCCTCTGTCCACACAGGTGTGTGAACCTGAGAATCCCTGCAAGGACAAGACCCACAGCTGCCACAAGTATGCGGAGTGCATCTACCTGAGCCATTTCAGTGACCCCATGTACAAATGTGAGTGTAAGATTGGGTATGCTGGAGATGGCATCATTTGTGGAGAGGACTCAGACCTTGATGGTTGGCCCAACCAGAATCTGGTGTGTGGTGCAAATGCTACCTATCACTGCAATAAGGTAAGGACCTACAAAAGGAGCATTTGTATAACTTCAGTCTCTGATGGTCATACCAACTGGAACATTCCTATGAAAATGGCAGACAGATGGAAGGCCAGAGCCACAAAATAGACAGATTCCTTTTAAACATCTGGAATGGTAACTAGGTTGCGACAACATCTTAAGCTTAGTAGATATACTGTATACAGACTATTACGTGAGAAGATAAGATTAATGTTATTTCAAATTGTTGCTTCACAGCAACTTTCCCAGATTGTCAGAGAAGACAGTGTAATTATTACCCCTGCAAACAGCTGCAGTTTCCCATCCTGTGGCTTTCATTGTATCCAGGCTGTGCATTGCTTATCCCACTCATGGAGTGTGTCTGTGTGGTTTAGCGTTATTAATGCAGGTGGTACCAGTGACCTGGGAAGAACATAGGTCAGTGGATTATTTTGCACCCTGGGGCTTGACACTGCTGCCTCTGTCAGAGCAGATCAGTGGAGATGTCAGGTGTAACAAACTGGGGGAAATTAAGGCTCAGCGGTGGATGACTGAATCTTGCCGTGCCATTTAAATTAGAACAAAGCAGTATGAGAGTCTGATTGCAGAGATCTGGGTTAGATTTTGACTAGAAATGTAGTTTTTTGTTTTGATCCTTGTAAAGTGTGGTTCTCATTGCACAAAAGCAGCATGCAAATCTCATTGCACAAGTGTAGTTTCATTCATTCATTGTAGTTTTGAAATAATTTGCATCACTATTGTGTGTTCTCTGAATGAAGACTTCAAACAGCAATTGCATTAAGTAGTGGAAAGTAGACCGTTATATAAAAAATAAATATTTTAGAAATATAAATTGTCATTTGCTAAGAACACCAATGATATCTTGGTAGAGTGGTTATTATGTAATAACATCTGCCCTGAGTTACAAGTTTCATTTAATTATTTTTTAACATAGAGATTAGTGTTGTTAAATAGCTTGCTTAGTTAATGGAAGAGTGGAAATGGAGTTACTGTATCAATGGAATTAAAGATGTATTTCATTGTAATGCATTTATTCTAGAAATTACTTGATGGATAATAAGGGAATTCTGCAATATTAACAAGAAAAATATAGGACAACTGAAAAGACTCAGTACTTCTGCTTAAAATGCATCATACTAGAAAGGACAGTGCATCAAACTTAGTATGACTATAACAGCAAATGTTGTCTGTGGAATGCTTTTTGAAACATTTGCCTGAGAGACTTTTTAATCCTGCAGGATAACTGCCCTAACCTGCCTAACTCTGGACAAGAAGACTTTGACAAGGATGGCCAGGGAGATGCCTGTGACAAGGATGATGACAATGATAGCATTGTGGATGAAAGGGTAAGACAATTTGCCAGCTCATATAAGAGTGCTACAGTTTGGTGAGAGCTTGCTATAAACAGGTAGGTCTAGGTTATTCACACGCCCAGAAATCTGGACAAAGCAAGACAGGTACTATCAAGTAATAGCTCTAGGAAAGTGTCTGTATTACTTATACTCCTTCTGTCTTCTTTCTTCAGTATAAAGCATTATAAAAACAACACGGAATTAACTGTACACAGCACACTTCCATAGCTAAAATGACTGATTTGATAGGGCTTTTTTATTGTGGAACTTAATATTTTCTTATAGTAGATTCAATCCAGATTTATTTATGACTAAGTCTTTAAAAAACAAGATTACTTGATTCTTGGAAATGCCAAGTTAATCACTGAGAACATTCCAGTTTGGCTCACAAAATATAAGTTTTGTGTGTCTTTTTTGTGTCTTTTCTAGGACAACTGCCCTCTCTTATACAACCCTCGGCAGTTTGATTATGACAAGGATGATGTGGGTGACCGCTGTGACAACTGCCCTTATGAACATAACCCAGCGCAGATTGACACTGACAATAATGGAGAAGGAGACGCTTGTGCTATTGATATAGATGGAGATGGTGTGTGCATCTCTGAACACTGTGACTTTTGTTATATACTGTACTTTGCCTTAACATAATGTGTGCTGAGCTTTTTTGTAGTACTACTCAAATGCAACGGTGAAGTTTTCACTTCAAGCTGATAATCTTAATTCTACAGAAGGAAAAGCACAAACCAACTGAACCAAAATAAACACTCAATTTACTATAGCTATTAAAATTAAATTAATATTTTGACTGCTTGAAACCTTTTTTATTTCCCACAAGTAGTATAAATGTGTATATACAGTATGTGAATCTCACAAAATGTTTTCCTCCCATAGAGATTCTAAATGAGCATGACAACTGTCCATATGTGTACAACACTGACCAGAAGGACACAGACCTGGACAAAGTGGGTGACCAGTGTGACAATTGCCCCCTAGTGCACAATCCTGACCAGGTGTGTGAGACTCTTCCTTCACTGTCAGACTGTTAACCAACCGTGGTACAAAAGCATTGCCTATCCTCTCTCTGAAGTCTCCTGAAGTTCACCTTCAGAATAAATCAACTGCATATAGTCTAAACGTATTGTTTTATTTTCAGTGACCATTAAATTAATAACATGAGAACAAAATACCTTGTGAACAAGTCACAGATTCCTGTGTTTTGTGCAGTATTAAATATTATATTAGAGCAGGGACACATACAGTAGAACTATGACAGGTACTGAAATGATGATAATGCTGTTAAATTAAACATGCAGTACAACCTGTACAGTGTTGTGGATGGGATAGGATAAAGAGATGCATGGGTTTTTCAATAAGTTTTAAATATTTTAAAAGCAAGAGAGAAAACCTGATGCATACTAGAATTTTCTTATTCATCTTGCAATCTGAAAATGTATAGTCTGCAGATGTATTCATATACCAGTTAAATTAAATGCCTCATGTCTCCCCCTGCAGGCAGACACAGATAATGATCTTGTCGGAGATAAGTGTGACAACAACCAGGACATAGATGAGGATGGCCATCAGAACAACCTGGATAACTGCCCTTACATCGCCAATGCCAACCAAGCTGACCATGACAAAGACGGAAAAGGTGACGCCTGTGACCACGATGATGACAACGATGGTGTGCCAGATGATCGCGACAACTGCCGACTCGTGCCCAATCGTGACCAGCTGGACTCTGACGGTGAGGCAGTCGCACCTGGTCTCTGATCAGCACCACTTAATGAGCTAGGATCACTGATAAAAGCTCCTAGCAGCACAAATACACGGTGTACCTAAGCTGCAGCACAGGTAGAAACTACTCAGTGAGAGGAGGGAGCAATTAATCTGTTTTTGTAAACTGTACAAATGGGTGCCCATATGTGTCTCAAAAATGTTCTTGAATAGTTTTATGCTAAAAGTTTATTTTAGATATTGGAACAATATCATCTATTTACTTTTTACCAAGATTGGAAAAACAAAATTTTGTTAAAAATTCCCTAAAGTTGTCTTTTGTAAACATGAAATAGTTGGTATTTCAACATATCCATTAACATAGCAGGATACAGTAACAAAGCATATGTTTTTTATTGGAGAAAGTAGTGACCTTATTACACTTTATTAAATCAAAAGAACATGTTTTATTTCATTTTCCATGGTTCCTCTTTCATACAATATATATACAGTACCATATGTATATACTGTACATACAACATTTTCCTCTCCTTATTTCCTTTTCTAAAATATTGACACATGGACAGTCTATACTAGTCTGTCAACAAGGAATGAGTAGCCAGTAGCTAAGTGGGTGATTTGTGAGTGCTGTCATAACTCTGTCTGATGCAATGATAGACTATTTATCAATAGAGAATGGATAATCGTGGAATGTTCCCCATGGGCTTCTCACACCTGCAGCTTGCAAGACAAAGAAGTTTAATGTGTTAATTGTACTCTGCTTTAAAAAATTAACCAACTTCTTTGGTTAACATTGTTTTTAGTCCTTTCATTAATGTTTAATATGCTTAAAAAATCAGATTTAAAAAGCATACTTCCACTTAATTTTTCTGGCCACTTTACCACCTCCAACATGGCAGAATGAAGCAAAGCAAAAATACTAAAAACTACTCTATTCTTTTGTGAGATGGCGGTGTTTAATCGCTGCCATATGTCACCTAGCTGGGTGCTGGACTTTAGTGGTGAATCTAGTGTGTTCACCCTGTATGTAAAGCACTCTGGTATCATTTTGGTATGAAATTGCTTTATAATGAAACTTCATGTATAAAGAATTGAGCAAAGCTAATTTGTCAGACGTTTCCATCATTTATCAAGTCTTAGGCTGAAGCACCTTTAGTTTTGATAAAATGAGCCTCATAAATTTTACTGAAAATGTCTTGAAGTTGTAATGGCCAGCAATTATAAGATGCAGAATTCCACGAATACATGCTTTTAAGCAGGCATTGTGTGATCTGTGACTGTCCTGATGCAGGGGATGGCCGAGGAGATGCTTGCAAGGATGATTTTGACAACGACAGTATTCCTGACATATTTGATGTTTGTCCTGAAAACTTCGACATCAGCGTGACAGATTTCAGGAAGTTCCAGATGGTTCACCTGGATCCCAAAGGCACCACACAGATTGATCCAAACTGGGTGGTCCGGCATCAAGGAAAAGAACTTGTACAAACAGCTAACTCTGACCCAGGCATTGCAGTTGGTGAGCATAAGTGTTCATGTACTGTATATGTATGTAGTTACAGAGAGCTCATTTCTAAAGGTTTTCTATGGAAATGCCTTGCAAGCCTGATCTTACAATTTACAATTTACAATTTCACAGATTCAAATGAAACAGTCCAAGACAGATTGAGGAATTGCAACTGCTTGGCAAAGTAACATGGATTTTACTCATATCAAGGAATATACTGCAAGGAATGCAGTAGTTATACACTGAGCCAGACAACATGTTACGTTTTGTGCAGTTCATGTATTAAATGAACAAACTCTATACTGCCTAATGAGAAAGCAATATTTTCTTAAAAGACCCATGTCTGTAATGTTCAAAGTTGATCTAAAATTCACAATGACATTGGTATACACATTTTTGTAAATTGTAATGCCTTTTCTATAAAGGTATGTTTTCCTAGGATACAGGCCAAAGCATGGGACTGATGTTTTGTGTTTTCCTGGCTAGGTTATGATGAGTTCAATGCTGTTGACTTCAGTGGCACCTTCTATGTAAATACGGACCGTGACGATGACTATGCAGGCTTTGTATTTGGCTACCAGTCCAGCGGTCGCTTCTATGTGGTGATGTGGAAGCAAATCACACAGACCTACTGGGAGGAGAAGCCATCCATGGCATATGGCATCTCAGGTGTCTCTCTAAAAGTAGTAAACTCCACCACAGGTACTGGAGAGAACCTGCGCAATGCTTTGTGGCACACAGGCAACACCCCAGGACAGGTGGGTATCCCCAGGCTCTGGCCAGCAGGCTGGTGCTCACAGGGCACTGCCATTTTGTCATTGTGCAGCACTCAAATAGCAGTATGTTGCCTGTATTTTATTATTCGTGGCACTGTGATATATCAGTTGGCAGCATCTCTTAGAAATGCAAAAATGTAGACAGTGTGTCTGCTTTTCAGCAGTTTTCATTCCTTGCTGAAGTTTTCAACAGGAAGATTCCATTTAATTCACAGAGCAGACATTATTAATGTCCTGTATTAATAGAGAGCACTCTGACCTACATAATTACTAGACTAACATTAGCTAACATTTTTGCATTTCTTCCATACTGTCATTATAGCTACAAGATTGGAAAATGTTTTCCTTGAACGGTCAAGTCTATTGAGCTAAAGGATAATTACAAGAGAAGACCATAAAAATGAAATAAATCTCTATTACCAGAAAGAAGCTATACAACTAGATAGAATAGAAAGGAGATGTACAGTATGACTAGTCTGTCCTGCGTTTTTTAATAAACAAGATGTAAAAGTTATTCCTGGTCAAATTGAACAAGAATAACTTCTGTATCCTGTTTCAGATTCAAAGTATGGCAATAAAGCCATCTTAATTTGAGTTCAGATTATTGCTCTGGAGAGTTTTGAATCTTTAAAATGGATCCAATATAAACAAGAGACCTTGTTAGAAATATTCTCCATGATTTAATACCTTACTTGTCTGGAAGTATACTAGTAGAAGTTGTCAAAATGAATGAAGGAGATTTTGTACTTTCAGCACTTCTTAATGACTTAACCAGACTCTGGAATAAGGTTTCTTTTCCCGGGATTATTATTCAGGTTCGTACTTTGTGGCACGATCCAAAGAACATTGGGTGGAAGGATTACACTGCTTACAGATGGCATCTGATCCACCGGCCTAAAACTGGTTTCATCAGGTATGGATGAATCAGGACTAATACTGATCTACCTTAAAGTGATAGCAATACATTTCAGTGGCACAGTCTAAAGAATCTTTCTATGATTTCAGAATTTAAGTGTTTTTGTTTTCTGTATTTTGACTGAAAAACATTTTGACATCTGAAACCTTATGCAAAAACTGTCATTTATGACATTTATTACTTCTTGTATCATAATATCCAGGTAAAAACTGCGCAAAATGAAGTTCAGCATCATATGTTCCCCACATTTTCAAACTTTGAAATGCTTAACTATAGCTAAAATGTAAAGTTCAAAGTAAATTGTTAAAAAGATTTACTCCTTGCTGTTGTGTGTATACTGTATATGGACTAAACATAAAAACTAAAAAAACCAGGAAAACATCAACTGCAGATCAAAAACATTTGGAAAATAATTAACAAAAGATTTACAGCTTTCCCAATTTATGAGATCAGTCACTACGTTTGACTTCTCTGCTGTTATTACATACCACCTATGAAGTTCTACAAATTTCTTAAATTAAATGAATCTGCTAAAGATTCTCAAACTTGAAGACCATATCTGATCCTGTCAAATTGTTCTCAGCAGTTCCATTTTTCAAATTAGCATGTGCAATGTAAATGGATGATGAATAACAGCTGTCTGGAAAACATTTTCTACTGTTTCAACAGTATTGTATGTTGGATATATGGAATTCTAATAAACACATGGTAATGTACAGTAGCTGTATCCTGTATGTTTAAAGTAGTACAATATACACTATGTAATCTAGATTTTCTGTCATTATAGCCAATGCTCAGTAAATTCTTATGCTTTGTCTTATGTTTAATACCCTCAAACACACTTCTTAATAGAGTAGAACTGTTTTGGGATGGATAATGTAGGGTACATTCTTCCTGTAAGACTCTGTTCTTTTTTACAGGGTTGTGGTGTATGAAGGCAAGCAAATTATGGCTGATTCAGGGCCTATATATGACAAGACATTTGCTGGAGGAAGATTAGGGCTGTTTGTCTTCTCTCAAGAGCTTGTTTTCTTCTCCGATCTCAAATACGAGTGCAGAGGTAAGTGCTGATGACTTTTTTTATTCTGAACCATTGGGCAGCCCTCACATGTTTTCTTTGGCTAGCTCAGACATAACTGCATTGAAAACCTAAAAGACTGGGTTCCCAAGTGGGTCAGACAGTGAAAGCCCTCGCTCAGAGCTCTGTGGCCCACAGGGGTTTCCGTCTTGAGCCTGGGTCATTTCATTAATATGGTGATCCCCAACCAGCAGTTACCTTCCTGTAAAGCACTATGGAGTTTGCTGGAAGTCAAAGGACTGATGGTTAAATGGCTGAGATGGAGGAGTGGATGAATGTCTCCCTGTGCTGTACAAGAGTCTAACCATACAGTGAACTGAGACATAAAGAAACAATTAACAATTGTTTAACAATTCCAAGCTGGCTGTGTAATGGGCTGCCAGATAAAGACGCACACCCCTGCTGTAAATCAAAGTAGAATTTTGCTCTGTGTCCCTGGGTTGCTTGAGAAGTGAAAAGATTTTGGAGAATTCCTGGCACAGAGACTGGTGCATAGAGACTTACTTACTGCCAGCAACTGTCCTGAAAAGAATAGCTCTGCAATGGCTCATTCTCAATGGGATCATGAGAAATCCCCTGCTCATTTATATCAGCCTCTAGTGACTAATAAATTTAACTGCTTTTTAGCAGAATAATTCAAAGTTAAAAAGTTGATGTTTAGATAAGGAAGGACGTTCAGTGAAACTTATAAAATGTCGGTCTTTTAGTATAAGCAAGACAAAAAATGTCTCAGAAAAGTAAATAAGATAATATCTCAATGGTAATGTTTCATGGAAATATTTGGTTTCCAAATACAGTATTATATTAAAATGTTATTTTATCATTTAGAGATTCCCACAGTATTCATAAGGTAATGGTGATGTCAGTTTGGTTTTGGCTGTCTTTTTTTTTTTTTAGAACTGTCTTTTTACATATAGATCTACACACTTTATCTGCCTAGCACAATTTCAGATTCAAACACCATCTTTCAGATTGTGCCTTTATAATCTCATTAAAAGTCTGATCAGAGCAGACTTTAAATGATTCTAAAGAGCATGTATTGACACACATACTGTTTAGGTACGGGTTTGTATTTGTTTATAGATACTGCTTGTGCTGCCCATAATAAATGTAAACCCGCGCTTTTCTATCCATGCAAAATGAAGCCCTGGCTATCCTGTGAAATCACACCCCCTGTCTTTCATTTCCTGTTCTGCCAGCCTCTTTCTTATCTGGATACCAATTTAAAACACACTCACCCTGGAGTCTCACTCTGTCTTTCTCTTTTGCAGATAATTGAGCTATGGTTACTGTGGAAACAGTGAAGTACTGTACAGACATCGTCACCAGCTCACCTCAGTCTGTCCCTGGTCATCCTTTCCCCTACCTGCCTGGCCAATGAGATGGAGGGCCTGCCTCTCCATATTGCTCAGGGCCTATTACTGCTCAGCTCTGCCTCCCAATCACAGGGAGCCCTTATCCACCCTGAGCTCCACCCCTGCCCTGAAGAGAGCAAGGACATTTGTACCTGGTCATTCACGTGCCTTCAGTAAATCATATAATACACTGCATATACAATACTAAGGTGTTTTTTCAATTGCTTGCCATATATATGCCTAGAAGATACCAAGTATCTTCATTGTTCATGTTAAAGGGATCATTGAAGTTCTACAACCACTTTTTTATGTATGCATTTCTTTAATGGTATATTATAATTGTTTTGATTTACTGAACATTTGCCTTTACTGGCAGTTTCTACATCAACTTGATTTGCTACAGATATGAGCATGTGTTCAGACCAGATGTCATGGTTTGCTGCATCAGATTTCACCCAGTTATGTAGATGCTTTAAAGATGCACACATCATAAGAAGCTTTAAGTGCTCACTTGTATCTGCCAAGCAGTAAAGAGGTGATTTTTCCAAGTTTTTTTGTTTTGACTGTATTGTATTTCATTACCATATCACATTGTTCAAGCTTTCTTGCACATATAGCCTATTTTTACTGATCTTATTTCCTGCCATCTTGAATATTGTTTAGTTAATCCCTATATTTTAACAGGGAGGATTTTCATTTGCAATGGAAGTGAACCTTTGTAAGTTTAAAATGTCTGGGGGGATGAAGATGTTAATATTTAGACTGTATTATAATTTCTTCTGTAAATTATTTATGTTGTCTTGCCTTTTTCGTTTGTGAGGCGTAGTCATTTTTTTTTGTTTTTGCCAAAGATTGTAAATAATTATTTATTTGTTTACACTGACGAAATTTCACAATTGAAGGACATAAAACACTTTACTCCAAGTCCTTAATATCTCTACCAAGATTAAATACCTTTTCCATTAGGCCTCTTTGATTTAAGAACTCTTTGTATACAATGTAATACAGTTTTGTAATTTGGTATTGTAATAAGGTTTGGTTAAAAAGTCACAAGGCATTCTGAAAGGACTGAGAAACATGATCTCTGAAAATGTAGATCAATTATAAAAAGCTGCAAGGGATTATTTTCTCGCTGTTGATGAGCCAGAACCATTTTGGAGAAAAAAACTCTGAAAATCTGGACCATGAGAGAAGCCAGGGTAATCTGTCAACTTATAAGGCATTTAAGAAGTTTTAATTACAGAAATCACACACACGCTTATTATTTATGTTGAAAGTATCTCTTTGGGTTGTATTTCAATGATTAGTTTTCCAGTTACTTATGCTTGATATGTGGTAGGTAGGTTTCTGGGTGGAATACGGTGAAAATAATGATGAACTGTCATCAAGGCTAAGTTGAAAGGGTGGAGAGTGGTATTTGATCTCTTTAAAACTTTTTGCAAAGATAGGATAGGAAGCTGTTTTTAACTGATATAATGAAACCACAAGCGACAATGGGAAAAAGTCCCTTGCAAATTCTGTTCTTCTTTACATTCCTAATGTTTTGGAGCATCCAGAAACAGGAGGATTTAAATGAATCATGACATTAGCAATGTATAGGTCATAGTTTTTTTGTATAGCATTATTGTTTTTTACATGTTAAATAATCAGTACAGTATATTATATTTACTGTTGTGTGATAATCATGATGCACAAATGTAAATTTTTCAGGTATCCACTTTTCTTAAGATTTACATTTTTTTTAAAAGCAAATAAACATTTGTATTTGTTCACCATTAAGAGATTATCTTGTTTGACAAATAAATATTTTATATTTTACTAACTTGTTTTTAATTTTTAAAGGCACTAATAATAAATTCTTTAGAAAACACTGTAAAATTCAACAATATTAAGGTGCGCATTTCTTCAAAAAATATTCACTCATCCATGCAATAGTTTATGATTTTAAATTTTATTGTATTTCTTCATATACAATTGTGCAAAGATCTTAATGAGACAGATTTAATGAGCATCAGCAGTTTACTTGCATTTAGCCAAAGCATTTGCTACAGTATGTTGCTAATCATTTCTGCTGTTACAGTATTGATACAGTTTGAGAAGAAACCAACTTGTCATGTAGCATTTGTATTTAACATCTATTTATCAAATCTGATATGCGTAAATATTACTTTTTCACTTCAAAATACAGATCAAGGATGACCATTGTCTTAAAACAAAATGGCTACCATTTCAGTAGACTTTTGCTATAAACTTTTGCTTCTGCATAAAGGAGGAAAAACACTACAGATTACTGAATAACAAGAGAAGTACAATATAAAATGTCTAAAGCTTTTGCACAGTTTTTTTTTTCATTTTGATGTTTAGGATTTAGAAGAGAGGACATTTTCTGTTTTGTGGAATTGATTAAACTTTTTTCAAAGTAAGTAATATCTTATAAAGCACTTTAAAAAGGACTCTTGTTCCACAAAGGTCCAGATACTCCTGTTGGAATTCTGTGTAAGTCTCCAACCTGGAATGTACAGTACCTCCTTTCTCATTCACTGCAATAAAAAGGAAAAGAAATGGTAAGTACTGTCACCACCTAAGGTAACTTAATGCTCAATATAAAGATGTATTATATTTTTCAATAGTAATCTGTAGCACAGTAATGCTACTGTACTTCCTTAATTATTTACAATTACAGTAGTTCAATTCATTTCTTGGTTCAATTCAATCATTACCATTGCTTATTCTTGCTTGATTCTAGACCAATAATAAAAAGACAAAACCAGGTTTTCAATGTCACATATGTCCATGCAGAAATGACTGCATTGGACTGATGGCTCATTGATTTGGCCAGAGTTTGAATCTGACCTCGCTGAACAGCATCTCATGCTCTGATGAGTCCTGCTCAAAGCTTTGCAGAGTAAAAACAGAAGCCTTAATGATGATGACCTACAGTAGGGACACTCAAGGGGATTTAACTCTTGATTAGTCAAAAAAAGCACATTAGCCCATTGAATATTATTCTAAAGTCTAATGAATGTGCTTGTTAGCCTACTGAAGCTGATGCTGGACGTCTTGGAATTCTATCATATATACTGCAGTTGTTTGTTCAAGTGTTAATTAATGTGACAACCTGACCAAGTTTATAGAGAAGTTGAGGATTAATTTGGCATAACTCGTCTGGCTGACACAATGGTATCCTGACTCTTAAGGTAAGCCTGACAGGACTCCCACATGCTTTTCTGGGACTGAGCTAGGGAGCTGCTTCAAGGGTGAGATGGAATTGGTTGGAGAGGTGCAAGAAAGATGCACAAATGGAGGTGGGATGTTTAGATGTAGGAGAAAGGAATTGGACAGGTTTAAACTTTGACCTTCTCCCAAACTTCTGTTAAACAAAACAGCTACTAAAAACCAAACAAGCTAGATGGTCTCAAGAAGCCTCCTATTGTTTGTAAGCTTTCTGTGTAGTTATAAGGACAGTGCTTAAAGGAGTGTTAGTTCTGAAAGTTATTTAAATTATTTCCTTTTTTGGTAAGAAACATAAAATTTAAAATTTAAATTTATTTTTTTTTAAAAAGTACACCTAAAATGTCTGTTTTTTCATCTATGTAAGGGTAGTATTTGTGCATAACCAGAAATTAAAACAAAGATTTTGGGGGTGGTTTAAAAAAATGTTAAATTTGTAAATATATCTTTATTTTCTTTATATAGTATGCCAATCCTTTATGGTACATGAAACAGAAAATAAAAGAGCTTCAGATAGTGTGTTTGACTCAACCTAGTCTTTTCTGGAAATTGTGAAAATTATCACAGATTTTTCCAAAATGACATATAATTTCTACAGTCGCTTTATGCTTATGATTACTCTCTGTTTTCCACCTTGTGTTTTGGCTTTAAACATGGTCCTAAGGTGGATAATCCACTGATTTAAAACGTTTGGGAAAAACAACAATAACTCTTGATTATTTATTAGGCTGGCATGTCCAACACGGACAAACAGACTGAAGATTGGTAGATGGATGATGTTTCTTAGTTTACACCTCTGCTTCTCCGAAGTGTTCCTTTCCATACTCTTCTGTTATCTAGGTATCCCAGCTACACTAATTCAGAACTTTGGACAAGATTGATAGACTCATTCATATTGCCCCTGTACTGTGGCTGTAAGTTACTAGTTTTCCAAAAGTGGAAGTTCTTTATGCGAAATGACAGGCATACAAATGATGTAAATTATAGATATTATTTTACAAATTACAAATGTTGTTTGATTGTTTATTATCTGTGATTTAGAAATTCTTCAAAATTAGCATTGCCGATGTTCATACTGTAAAATACACTTCCATATACAGTTAGTGTTCTGTTGGGTTCTAAATGAGGTTCTGTTTGTGTAGAATCAAAACCATTATTTTCAGTGAAAATACGTCTCGCGTGTCTGAATACCAGAGACAGGGCATTAAATCCCAAATTCATAAACTGTTACTTTCTGTAATTCATGGAAAAATCACCCAGCTTCTCTAACACTGTGGGCATACGCTGTATATAAAAGATAACATTTACCTTGTATATGATTTTAAGATTACTATTTATATAAAATATATGTACGTTTCTAAGCAAGTGTATGAACTGTGAATACTGTATGTACATTATGTTCATTCAATATTTTGGAAATCCAGAAGTACTCTGTTTTTGTTGCTGGAAAACACTGAATGCACATCTACTTCATTAGAAATAAGAAGGTTCTGTTTTCATTCAATGAGTCTTTACTACTCATGGCCCAAGTAAAGCTACTTTTCATTTAAGTCCAATTAGGAGGGATTTTATTCAGCATGCGAATGTCTTGGAGTAATTAGATGAATATCACTATTTATTTCATAAAGTTTATCTTATGGACATTCTTGTTGGGTTTTATATAATTCACTTGTCAAAATGCCCAACACAGTGCTATCGTTTCAAGTTCATGAAAGAAAAAATGAAGCTTTGAAGTGGCTGTGAAGGAAACTTGTTACTAAGACTTTCTTAATGATCTATGCTCCTCTAAAAAGACACAGTTCAGATGGAATTACTTATAATGCAAAGTGGCAGTTAATACACTTCAAATAGAACACCCTCACATGGGTTTTCACTGGGTGTTCCAAAATCTTCCCAACTTACCGATACAAGCTGTGTCTCTCAGCTGTCCCTGCGTTTTAATGTTTCCAATATAGGCTCTGGGATGCCATGACCATAATTCACCAGGAATAAGCAGCTTTCTGTATGTAGTTGTATGGAATTGTTGACTATTAAACTCAGCACTGTGAATGGTTAAATGTAGTGTATTCATTTCCTGCAAAACGTATCTTCAGACTATGTATTCTGGGATCTTTTGGAATAAACATTATAGTTTGACAATTTCGTAATCATGCACACAATTTGTGGTCAACACCAAAACTCAATTGTTTCAACAAGTTTTGAACATGATAATAAATTTGGTTAGCAGTTATAAAAACCAAGTCACCTCATCCAATAATTGTTGTTGATGAAGATATTTACAGTTCAGCCCTCTTCTTATTACCTGTGCTCTTCACTTGTAGTGGGTACTGACCATTTGAAAGAAAGCTACAACACAGAAAGAGAAGAAATTACATCTATATATCTTTGGCTTTGGTCCCAGAATGCCTTGTGTCAAATGTGGCCCTACCGAAAGTACAGATCAGCTGAGTTGAGGCAGAAGGTCCATGACACAGGGTTTCAAGATGGTTTCTTCATTGAAAATATGGTTTGGCTGTTATCTGGTAAGTGATCTTCACCAATTTCTAAAGTGTGAAACATTATTTAGTGCACAGTTCTTAATATTTGCAATCTTTGCATTTTATATTTTCAAACTGCAGGATGCCTAATTTAGCCATTCTGCAGTCATGTGGTTTTAAGCTTTCTAATGGCAAGGATGGCAAGAATCTGCTTATTCTGAGAAAACTTTCCTATAACATAACCTTGTCAGTCTCATTGTTCTTTATTGCATTAATTTTTGTTTCTTCAGTGATATCAAACTGATATGATGTAATGCCAATTACCAGAATTAGTAGTAGGATAACAAAAAGATCTTAATCTAAACAAAATACCTACTCTTACCTACAAAAGCTTGCTGACAATACCTTCTTTATTTTATTTTATATTATTAAATTAAAAAATAAAAAAGTATTTTCCTGTGTATTTGTGTTGCTGATCTCATGGCAGACGAACAGTTCTGGTTAGTGTCCAGATGCATGGTAGACAGAGCTTTGTGTGGTTGTTGACAGACTGAAGTGAGACTCCTAAGCAAACAGAAGACAGGAAAGAGCAGAGCTCTGCCATGTGCAACATACTGTACTGTAGCTGGTGTGAAATGCCTGTCTCTCCTGTTGCAGATTCCCTTCTTACAGTACTATGCCTTCTATCAGTTGTTTTCAAAGTGCACAGTTCTCACTTTAATCTCCAGCATTGTGGGAAAGGAATAAAAGTTGATTAGTGGGAATACAGAGAACATTTGAAAAGCTGATGCAGTGAGAATGATGCACTAAAAACAGAGCACATATGCTTTTTTGTGCTCTGCCTGCACTACCATGGTGGGGTAGTACTGTTCTGCATTTGCAAATCCATCTGGCCAATCATATCCTAAGGGACCAGCAGACTGGGGCTTGCTCTTTGAAATAGAATCTTTTCACTTTCCCTCGTTTGTCAGAAGAGACATATGAATCGACATAAAACAATGTAAACTCTTTTACAAGGTGTAATTAAATAACAGTTCAGCAAATAAATGGAATAAAAGCCATTTCAAATACTTAGTTTTGAGCACTTTACCACTGAGTGTGAATTTTACTCAGAAATGTAATTTTACATTTGCATTTCCAGCTGAAAATGATTTCAAGAGTGATTCTTCACACACCACTAGCTGTTAAAACCTGGCAGCTTTCTAACACTTATATATAAATGGTTCCTCGGGATGAAATAAAAACCATCACTTGTTTCAAAGCATAAATCTTACCATACGAAATATTTCTTTAACACTGCAGTGCTGCCAACAATTCAACAGAATCTCTCATTTGACTTTTGAGTAATAGAATATAAATATTTTTGGCAAATCTGTATAATGGCATCATATTTTGTGATGTGGACATCTTTAAAATTATCACTGAAAATGAACTGGTAACAGAACACCTGCCAGAAAACAATTACTGCACAGAGAGAAGTCACGTTATTACTTCAGATCACAGGAAACCAATAGGTAAGTGACTGCATGATAACAAATAGCCATCTAATAACTAATGTCTTTTACATAGTGATGTAAGTAGGATCTAATTAAAAATATATTTTTGTAGGTAGGGTCTAATTTAACAAAATAAAAAAGAATGCTTTAAACTGGTACTGCCACGATCTTACTGTATATTGCATTCCCCATCCATCCATTTTCTAACTGCTATTTCTTATTCAGGACCACAAGGGAGCCAGAGCTATCCCATCAAGCAATGGTTGGAAGGCAGGGTACACCCTGGACAGGACACCAGTCCATTGTGGCAGACAGCACAAACACAGACATGCACCCACTCACACCAGGGCCAGTTTTCCCAGCCAATTAACCTTCCAGCATGTTTTTGGACAGTGGAAGGAAACTAGAGTACTCAGGGAAAACCCATAAAAACTTGAGGTGAATATACAAACTCCATTTAGATAGTCCAGAACTGGAACCAAGGTCCGAGATCTTTGAGGCAGCAATGCTAAACCGCCATGAAGCCTGCCTAGTCAATTATCTAGATCTTTTTTTTCACCTCAACTGTGTAGAATCACATAATTAAACAGAAAATTGGGTACAGTCGCAGGGTGACTCTAAAAGTGATTCAGTATCATAGACCTTACACCTCCTGCACCATAATGTATGTCTTAGTGGTTCCATGTACTGTAGGTGGACACCCTGGCTATACATTTTAAGAAACGAAGTTATATTTAGACTCATAATTAACAAAAACGAAACCATAAATAAAGTGCAGTTGCCACCAGCTCAAGCAGTCGAAAAGGCTCTCTCCCCTTCTCTGTATTTGCGTGTCTGGAATTAAGACAAGAGGATCAGTAGTACAAAGTAAGGATCTGGCTCTTGGTCCAGCTTCCTCAATAAACTTGTGAAACACCGTGGATATAAGAAAACTGATCACAGATGCATGGCAGCAGTGAAGTCTAGCATTCTAAGTATGATTGTATTTCATGTGCATTTGAACTACTTGCCAGTATATTCAAAGTATGAATATAAGGACACCTATGTGAGTAAATTGTACATTCACATTATTATTTGCACTTATCTACTATATATTGTAGTTTTTTCTAATTGTCTTGTTCTGTTTGGCTATGTAAGTCACCCACCCTGTGTAAGGACATCTACACAAATTAATAAAATAATAAAACCATGACACTTCACTTTTCCTTAATTAATATTGTAACTTAACCTTTTGTTAATATTGTAACATAAGCATTCCTTTATCTCTTAAAGAGCTATGCTTTGGAGTCTAGCACACTGTTGTGTGCTAAAATGTATATTGCTGCTTTGGATTCAAATGAGTCAGTCCACTTTCCCAGATAAAAAACTTTCTGCCAAATTGAGTATTTTGTGTGTTTTTCTTTCTTTACTTTTTCTTAAGTAGGATTAAGGAAGTATGTAGCTTGAAAATGATTCATTTAATGGAAAATATGCCCAGATTCCATTTGTTTAAGATCTTGGAAGATGTGAGAAACCTCAATGGCTGTTGGTATCATGTTTGACATAAAATGCAGCACCAAATCTGTATTGTGAGCAATAAATCAAGTGTGCCAACACAAGATGAACTTGTTTATGAAACACAGTAAAATACTAAATATTGGCACAACATAAAGTTTATTTTCTTTAATTTAAAAGTATACAGTATGTTTGTTTGGTGTACTACTGATTGCTGAATCTCCCTCATGATTTAGAGAATTATTTCAAAAGAATTAAATACTTGCCAATTCTCAGTAAAATAAATAGAATAGACAAATTATAAAGTGCAGTGTATGACAGAGTGTATTGTTTCAGCCTTTTCCACAGTGTTATAACTGCCAGATTCAGATGAGGAGCTATTGGGGTGGGCCAGCATGTACCATTGAGTAAGTATTTATACTTTGTCATCAGGCTTTGTTTAAGTGGGTAAACAGAGTGTGATTTGTTGCTGCTGATTGAATTACACTATATCCTTCAATAAAATGGCTTCCTGGGATCAATTTGCTTGAGGAACGATGGTGAAAGTGGCTTTCGAAAACTTCACACAGCACTCTGAGAATTACTCAGCACAAAGTTCTAATCCAGTCTAGATGTTTTGGGACTTTTGTGGCATATCAGTGTATAATTTAAAACTAAATCATTCCGATAAATCTTTGAAGTACACAATACTTGAGTCACAGAATGATAATCTGTCTATTTAAACATTCTCTGCGATTTCTGTCATCTTCCTCAGATAGACTTATTATTTAATTTCTTTGCTTATGATTTGGTGCCCTAGAAGATAAAGATTATGATGTCTCAGACTGAATTGGAAGAGTGGTATAGCTTAACCCTCAAGTACCAGCAGGACTTACAAGCCACAGAGGAAAGGATACCCTGGAGAAGCTAAAAATCTGCTCTTGACCAAATATTTAGCACATCGGCTTCCGAGCTTTGTTAATAAAGTTACACTTCTTGTGTACTGTACTTTGTGTAGGTCAAACAATTATTAATTTTTTTCTAATAAAATACATTTAAACGCGGGCACCTGATTGTGTCTGTAGCACTATCACACTACCTTTTACATCCAAAATTGTCAGAAATCGAAGAATCAATTCTGAAATACTGAAAGAAACCTAAGGATTAATTAAACACAGAAAACAAATCCTGATATGCCCTCTGGTTGTGCTCAAGGGAGATTGAGTTAAACAAAAAGGCACAAGGAAAACATCAGGACATAAGTATCCTTGGAAGCTGCTCCACACATTCGCATGCAATCTAGCATAGCAGGTACAGCAATCATGCGCAGGAGTGGAAAAACATTGTCAACAGGTCAGTTTTAACTGAAAACATTAAAGTGATGAAGCACATGTTATGGAATGAAGTGTTGAATATGTTAATAGTAAGAGACATTTTAAAGAAGGAAAACATTTCATATCTGTACAACGTGCCATTAGTTCCACCTGAAACAATAATGAGTGTACAATAATGGCAATGCTGTTCAATTACAGGGAAGCATTAGTGCAACATGATTATAGAGCCTTTTTTAAACCAATACCAGTTTCTTCCTGCTTTTGTTTTTCTGACCATTCATTAGATATTGAAAAACAAAGTATTTTATGAAGTGAGGATTTCAGTTAATTTTGCAATTATTGCGTTTATTGGAAGATGTCCAATCTAGAAGTTTTCCATACTGATAGTTATGAAGATGGAAACAATTACCACAAAATCCTATCTTACTGTTTGTGGTGAACGTTCCAATTTCTCATATATCGTCTTTTAAATCCCTCAATTGGTTTCAGTTTTGAGTAATTCAAGACAGCCAGGGAAAATAAAGTAAGAAGCAGGTAATGGCCTGGATGATACTGACACTCACTTTTGAATTCCAGACAGAAGCTCATTAATAATGTCTGCAGACAGCCAGGGATAAAGCAATTGCAGTAGCTTTAGAGTGAAGGCTACACATCACGCAAAAGGCCGAGAAGAAAATGGGAGGTGAATTATTTGCCAAGATGGAAAGAGATTAACTGAAATTTCTTTCCAGTGACTGGCACACCTTCAGAGATAAGAACGTTGTTAATTTGTATGAATTTCTAAAATCTGGACAAAAAACGAAACAGAAAAATTAAAAATCCTGTTTTAGGATTAACTGTCAAAATGTTTTTTGGCTGCTTCCCTTGACAAACTAACATAAACCAAAATTTATATATTGTATCACTTTAGACTTTTGTTTTCAAATTGTTCAAATTGATCCTACCAGTTAAATTTGCATAAATCCTTTATTTCCTATTTAGCTAATATTATAATGAATAAGAATTATTTATCGGCATTTCACAACACTGAAAAGCACAATCATCTAATTGCACTTTGTAGTTGTAAAGTCAAAGTAAGCAACCATGGGTAGCTGTTGTGCTAAAGAGTGCTCATTAGCAGGGCATACTGTAGCAAAGCTTGTCCAGTTAAAACTAAGTTCCTGACCCTCACAGATATTTAAGAATTTATAATGAAACATAATAATCTAAAAAAATGATTAATGCAAAAAAGGAGTAAAGCTGAAGGCAGTAAATCTATACCTATCTTAGAAAAACAGCTGTTTTAACTGTTTCTAATTCCAATCTAACTATTCACAGTTGGAAGGTTTGCTACATAGCTATCTATCACAATCTAAACCCATTCTGAACACACTGCAGAACCAGGTAACGTCCCATGGTGTAAGATGTATTCACTGCCTCAGAATTCCTGGGGCCTGCTTTCATGAGCGCAACTACAATGCTACATGTTCCTCCTGTGTGGTGCCAATGGAAATATTGGATCACACCGTATCACTTTACATCTTGATGGGTTTTGCAGTAATGCAACACTCTGTTGTAATGGAACTTGTATTATAATGGCAGAGCCTTCAGAAGATATGAATATTTTTGTAGCCTATTAGAAAACTTTGGAAAACCTGCTTCAGATTTCCACAGTCTCTGCCAAAGCATTTATTATTTAAACTGACCATCTTCAAGCTGCAAAAGGAATGTCACTCAAGTTACTTCTCTATGGGCCTTTTTTCCTACTGAAGTTTAAACACTACAGATCCCATTGGAAAATCTCAGTTTATTTAACCTGACTTTTCATAGTTGGTTACATTTTTTGCTAAACCCTAGGGGTGTCTACTTGTATTGTATTCTCACTGTTTACTTTTCTTTCCTTCATAGCTCATGGAGTAAAGGTTCATTCATAACTATCTGTCTTACTTTGTAAATGTCAAGCAGTAAATCTAATAATTAGCAAATGTGAACGTGCATGTTGACAGACTGGATTAGAAAGAGAGACTGCAGAAGGTATGATAACATAGCAAACCACTCTTAACAATTAGTCAGATTAGGCAAACCAATATTACACAGGATACCAGAGATCTACAGTCCTCAAAGATCTAAAGTTATTAAAAAAATTAAGAAGGTTATTGAAGGATCTGTGCACCTTTCAGAAAGAATAACACAATTTTTGGAACAGGCAATGCAAACAAATGACAGATATCCTCTGCTTAATATCAATATTCATTATGGACAATGCAAAGGCATAGGTTTAACACATACAGTATGAATTCAATATTATGAACAATATTTTCACAGCCCCAACCCATGGGGCCATGGGTTGAATTCCAGACCTTGGGCACTATCTGCGTGAAGTTTGGATGTTCTCTCCTTGTCCACATGGGTTCCCTCCAGGAGCTCCAGTTTACTCCCACAGTCCAAAAACAAACTGGTAGGTTAATTGGCTTCTTGCAAAAGTGGCCTTTACATGAGTGTGTGCGTGTCAATGTCTGTGTGTGTCCTGGGATGGAGTGACGTTCCTTCCAGGGCGTATCCTGCCTTGAGCCCATTGCTCGCAGAGATAGCCTCCAGCCCCTCCACAACCCAGAATTGGAGGAATTGGTTAGAGGATGGATGAATGTAAATAACCGTCCATTTTTTCCACTTGTTTTTCTATGCCCTTAAGATAAATGTTTTAATCCGGTTGTATTGGCTGTTGAGATATTGTGTGGTCTACTGGTCTCTGATTGATCTTGTTTTATGATCTCATAAATACAAAAATCCAAAATAATAATCCGTGGAATTTTTGATGAGATAGTAATAATGATTATACCTGTCATGTTTGGTCATTTTGTGGTTAATTGAATATACACAGTGTGTACTGTTAATCATTAGCTGTTTCTCTCTTTTACAATCAAAGTGTAAAAGCTATTTACCATATGTAACAGATTATATATACAGAATATTTCCTATAATTAATAGAAATGGATACCTAATATTTTTCAACAGTGTGTTTGAAGTTTGCAGCTGTATTAAAGATTGTCCTTAGCTCTGACAGAGCATTATGGAAAATGGAATGGAGACTGACAGTACAGACATATCATTCAGTAAATCAGAGATCTTTGCCAGTTCATGGAGGCTTGTTTGCTTCCCGAAAAACCAGACATTAAGTGAGGCTTAGGATGTTATATGTACTCTTTCTTAAAATTTGCATTTTAATAGATTATATCATAAATGGGTCTTTGTATCTTCTAGATCACCCTTATTATGATTACCAAAGCCAAATTCATCTTCATTGGAAGGAGAAAGAGAAACAATTATCCTTCCAAAAGAATTTATCTTCAGTGTAACAGGTTGTGAAATCATTGAGATCTGAAACCAAAGGTAACCAAAAGAAAAATTATGCATTGGCTGATGATAGTACATACCAGAATACTCTAGGATTGGATACACAGGTGTTTTCTGTTGTTATTAATGGGAAATGTGGTGCCCCTGGACACCATTAATATGTGTACCGAATTGTTGCTTCATGGTACAAAACAATCTGTGAGACAAATCTAGACTTGCTTCTCCTAGATGTGAAGTTGAAGTTTGTTGGAGCTCATGGAAAGCCAATCCAACAATAATGCAAGTACCAAAAGCAACACGATGTAAGATGCTTATGAGGGCAGTATCTCAGAGAAGCAGCATTGCGGTGGTATGGAAACTTATAATTTGATTGACAAGGAAGAAAAAATGTATTTTATTACATTTTACCTAGTAAATGGTAAATAATGCCAAACAGAAAAAAAGAAAAGGGAGCACTCAAGTTGCTCAACCAGTAAATATGCTTATTTGGAGAGCAGGTTAGGTCTTGGTCTTGCCACTCCAGCTCAGACTGGGATTCCCCCAGCAGCAGTGTGCAATTGCCAGAGTGCTGCTGGGAGAGGGCTGGAAGTAGTCACCCATTTCTTTCTTGCCAAAACAGCAACTCCTACCCTGCCAATAAGAGAGGTACTACTCCTCCATTCCTTACTCACTCTCCTGTGCACATCATTACTGTGTGCTGAGAGGTAAAGAAACCATTGCCAATTCCAAAATTAGGCTGTTATAAAATTAGCCATCAGGAAAAAAACTATAGAAAAGTGGGGTAGATACAAGCTTCTTTTAACATTAAAGAAAGCAAAGCAGTCACATTCAGTCAGCTACAAATATAGCTGCTGTCCAACAGTTCCTGTCTAGCAGAAAAAAAATGATTATTTCAGGAAGTCAGAAGAAATGCATCTTGTTCATTTTGTTGCTAATAGTTAACTGGTTTGAGAATTTCATCCATTGTATTTCATTAAAGGTCACCTGTGAGGTGTTTACTTAATCTTGATTTTTTCTGTTGGAAGCCCTTTTTCACACTTCCTTAGCTATTCGACAGTTTATTGACTCCACTATTTTAGTATCATCTGTGAAACTGACATGTGCTATACCAGAATATAGATCATTGATATTAATTAGGACAACCAGTGGTCCTCATACAAATCCCTGTTCCACTGCTCCACTAATTACATCATTACAGTTTGAACATATAACCTTTATCTGTACTGACATTATGAGGGTTTGAAATTAATCTCTCCATTAAACAGTTTGCAATCCAAATAAATAAATTACCATGAATACCGACAGCTTGCAATTTAAAAATGTAATACTTATGTGGAACTATATCAAAAGCCTTCTAAATATGCCATATCGTACTCTATACATATCATA
The DNA here is from genome assembly GCF_059453375.1 of Lepisosteus platostomus. NCBI lineage: Eukaryota > Metazoa > Chordata > Actinopteri > Semionotiformes > Lepisosteidae > Lepisosteus > Lepisosteus platostomus. Next base: position 15,952,847 of record NC_142627.1, on the reverse strand, counting down.
TGCTCTGTTTGCATCAATTTCTCCTTGTTCAAATAACTAAAAAATTAGATAAGCAAGACTTAATTTTTCTTCTAGAATCCTATTACCATTCTGATGGCCTCTAGTTCTAATTGTTGTCACCATAAACTCACATATAATAGAAATGGGACTTACTGGTTTGTAATTACTTGGTTTGGTTTAGTTGCCAGCTGAAAGAGCTATTTGTCTTCAGAAAACAAATTCTCTGAGTGTGAGTCACTTACACATCATTTTGTTTCTTGACATTTTCCTGAAACAAATGCAATGTCCATATTTGTCTCCAGAAGAGACTGTGGACCCTGGAGGTCAGAACAGCATTAAAGCTAATTGAATGACAGCAGTAAAACCATCCCCTGGAATTCCATGCTGCAATAGCTAATTGATGAAATACAGATTTTTGAGCCTAAATCAAATGTATTAGGCAAGTATTTTAGGTTTTGTTTTCCACCTGTGTTTAAGTATTTCTAAAGCTTGTCATTTCTTTTGGGTTTCGCTTGATTTCATGTCTAAAGCTTTCCATTACATGATTCAATAATGCTGTCAATGAGAATATTTTCTTCTTTTTTATAAAAATTATTAGAATTTCCAATTATTTTTGTTATACCGACCCAATTTGGAATAGCCAGTTGTGTTTTTTTTACATCTCATCTCCAGGATACAAAGCCACATTAGATAGAATCGGTGATGACAGGCACACTCCTCCAACCTGTCCCCCTTTGAGTCCCTCATCTTTTAACATTTCACACACTCTGCAGTTCTGCTGTACTGACTGGAGGAGAGATGTGATCCTCACAGACAGCATCACCCTGGAGGGTGAAGGGGTCACGGCGTCACTGAGAGTCAAAAGACCCCAGGGTAACAACTATTTCTACACCTCCCACTTAAGAATAACTGTCACAGTCGACTAGTGACACGATCCAGGATTGGGAATATTTCCAACTTTTTTATTTTTATTTAGTGAAACTATTGTTATTTATTATTTTAAAAAAATGCTATTGTCAATTATTATTAACTTATTCATTTGTCATTTCTGTATTCCAGCAGAAAGACTGACTTTTATGTGATATGATGAGAGTCTGCAATGGCATTCAAACTGACGTAAAACGATGCCAACTTGACTGCTTAATAGCTAGACAACAGCATCAGTGCTTCCCAATGGCTTTTTCATCATTGATATGATTTTTAACACTTGTAACGTAAAGAGACATTTTACTGAATAGAAAAAGAAACTTGTCATGCCACCCCAAAGAGGAACTCAGTATTAACACTGACCTATGATGTGTGACTTTATTAAAAGGTAATATTCAATCTAATCTGATCCTAAATAAAGCAAAGTAATCATATAACAGGCCAATTGTTATTTCCCATTTTAGATTAGCAATATTAACTTGTTTGCCTTTTGTTTATATTTTAAAGAACAACAGTAGTAAGAGGCAATCGGGTATCAGTGAATATTCCTTGTCATAACAGTTTAAGGGGATCCAGAGTTATGTAAAGTGTCTGCTTCTATTTTTATTACTAGTTACTATTTTTACAAAACAGAGGGCCAGAGTTAAACGTGTCTTAGAATTAGTGGTTTTGACTTATTGGATTTACTGGACTAGAGGACAATTGATATTCACTTTGTTTTGGTTAAAAGCAACATAATGTGTTTCAGTAGAAAGACAGCATATACTGTATAGCATGTATATTTATAGTAGCAAAAGTACCTCAATATTGAAAGCTGTATCCTAAGGTGTTGGTGAACTCTAGTTTAAACAGTTTAGATCAGATGATACCATCAGATCAGGACATCACTAGAGGTTCTAACTAGTGAAGAATCTCCAGTACAACAGCAGCGTCAACTCTTAGGAATTCCTGGAACATAGATGGGAAATCCAGAGCCTGTCTTTGAGTTTAATTATCTATTAAGACAATAAAAAATCCTAGAGTGTTCCCTCCAAGAAGTCTCTGTTTAAAATAACTTTCATTTTCCATCACACAAGATTATGTGCTGCAGTGACCTTGTTCACCACTGACAGCCCGAGGTAAGTCCTGAAATGGCTTTAAACTCTTTGACCTTTTTTATATGTGAAGTTCTTCTTGTTTCTAGTCATGAATTTACTCACACCTAATTTCCATGTGAGCCCTTTGGCCCTAATATGCTGAAATTTAAAATAATCATTGAGGTTGACTGGATCATTTCCTTTCTGGTTCTTGTAATAACTTAATCTCCAAATCTTTCTTTTTTTTTCTTAGGATTAAATAAATGTGCTTGGGAACTGCTTTGGCATAACATACTTTAAAATCCAGGAATTATTTTCATTGCTCCTCTATTGAAGGTTTCCAGATTATCAGTAAATATTTTTAGCATTGCACCCCAGTATACAGTATATTAGCGTTTCCTCTCTTGACTTGAGTTTATCACTTTCTCAAACACAGCCAAAATGTTTTGGATGTGATTACTATTTCTTTGAATTGTCACCATTAGAGATTCGCAGACGCCCACGGAATATTTTTTGAAACACATTTCCAAATGCCCTTTAATGGAAATGTTCAGCTGATGCAGTAAATCTTACAAATGTACAAATTACATTGCCCTCTAAATGTATACACAACCCCAATGAAATAGAAACAAAACACATCATATAGCAGAATACGTTATGGATTGTTTTATGTGTCTCACTTATAAAAATCTTATGTTAAACTACTAATAGGATTGCACAGAGCAAAGTCATGTCTATCATAAATAATCATTGCATTCCAGAAACCACAAGGGTCAGAGTTATTTACACCTCTAAGTATTCCTTTAAATAAACTTGAATTTTTTGTGTCAACATTCTGCTCTTTGGAAGTGTAATGAAAGCCTCTGGAGCTACAATTGTTACGATCCCTGCCTCTCGGCAACAGAGGAGGCAGAAATAGTCACCTATCAGTTTTCCCATTCACCACCACACCCCCGTCTCATCCTACTTAAACACCTGTCCTTCCCTACCTCGTTGCTCAGTATTGGTTTTCCCTTTTGAGCTTCCTGGTTGCGCTTCTTCTACTCTGTGTTTGTCTCGGTTTACGGTTTTTCCCTTTGGACTTCGGCTTTTCGGATCTCGGCTTGGATTGGTACTTTCGTTCTGTTTTGGATTACTGGCTACCTCTGGATTCTCGGATTGCTCTACGGACTACGACTTCGGATCACGCTTCGGCTTCGGTACACGTTCCCTTTCGGATATCCTGCTTCCCCTGGACTCTCGGCTCGTTCCTACGATTACGGTTTGCTTTCGGATTACGACTTGGCTTTGTTCGCTCCTGCAAGTGGGTTCACTCACTGGTTCGGTCCCTATTACCGAACTTGTAACAAAATACTGAGCCATTTAACATGGACCCAGCGGAGCAACAGGAGATTCGCTCGGCTTTGGATCAGCACGGACAAGCCTTACTCCAGCTCCAGGCTTCTGTCCAACAGATCTCTGCGCACCTGTCTGCAATGCCGCCTATCGGCAATCTAGGAAGCAATGCTGGAGCTGCCGCTTCGGCTCTGCCCCCGCCAGCTGCTACACCTGCCCCTCGACCTCTTCCACTAACTCCACCTGACAGGTTTGACGGCAACCCTACCAAATGTCGGGGCTTCTTAGTACAGTGTGCGCTGGTTTTCAGGCTCCATCCCGAAACTTTTTTTTCTCCTCAGGACAAGATCGCCTTCATAGTCTCACTGCTAACCGGCCGCGCTCTGGAATGGGCTACTGCTCTGCTTGATCGTGGGGCTCCTGAAATTCAGGATTATGATCTTTTTTTTAGAAAAATTTAAGGGGGTTTTTTGTCGTCCCGTAGTTGGCCAAGACTCTGCATTCCGCCTCTCCTCCATCCACCAAGGCCGCCGGTCTGTACATGATTATGCTATTGATTTTCGAGTAGCGGCAGCAGAGACTCACTGGGACGATGAGGTCCTTATTTTTCTTTTCTGTCAAGCACTCAGTGAGGAAATTAAGGACCATCTGGTAAATATGCCACAATTGGGCAATACCTTGGAGGAAGTTATTTCACAGGTTTTGCAATTAGAACTCAGAATTCGTCATAGGAGTGCTGAGAGATCCCGGTCCCCTATACTAGAGGCTCCTCGGCTATCACCTTTCAGATCTGCCGACTCGGAACAACCTATGGAAATAGCCCGCACCCGGTTAACCCCTGAAGAACGAGAGAGGCGCCTTCAGGGGTTCCTACCATACCCCCTCAATACTCTGATCTACAGGAAGCCTTTAATGAGCAGGAGGCCTTGGCCCTCCCCCCTCATCGACCATACGATTGTGCCATTGACCTTTTGCCTGGTACTATCCCTCCCAAAGGTCGTATTTTTCCACTCTCCAATTCTGAGTCTGAGGCCCTGAAAGTCTATATACAAGATTCTCTGAAGGCTGGGCTTATACGTCCATCCACTTCACCAGCATGTGCCAGTTTTTTTTTTGTGGAAAAGAAGGATGGTGGGCTCCGTCCCTGCATCGACTATCGTGGCCTCAATGAGATCACCATCAAGAATCGGTACCCTTTGCCTTTAATTCCAGCAGCACTTGAGTCTGTGCATGGAGCCAAGATCTTTACAAAACTGGATTTACGAGGAGCCTATAACCTAATCCGCATTCGGGAGGGGGATGAATGGAAGACGGCATTTATGACAACCCATGGACATTACGAATATTTGGTCATGCCCTTTGGTTTGGTTAATCCTCCAGCAGTGTTTCAATCTTTTATTAATGACATCTTTCGTGATCTCCTACAAAGATTTGTCTTGGTTTATCTAGATGACATATTAATTTTTTCTGATTCTTTCCAGGATCATGTTCTCCATGTCAGAGAAGTACTCTCCCGGCTCATTAAGAATAAACTATATGTCAAACTAGAGAAGTGTACCTTCCATACTTCGAGGATTCACTTTTTAGGGTACGTCATATCGCCGGAGGGGGTGGAAATGGATTCGAGTAAAGTCTCGGCGATTACTGATTGGCCCACTCCCAAGAATCTCAAACACATTCAACGATTTCTCGGCTTTGCTAACTTTTACAGGAAGTTTATTCGAAACTTCAGCTCGGTGGTTACTCCCATAACCTCTTTGACCCGTAAAGGACCTAAACAAGGCAAATGGACCCCTCAAGCCGAAGAAGCATTTCAGTGTCTGAAACATCTGTTCACTACAGCCCCCATCCTTAAACACCCTGATCCTACTTTGCCCTTTGTGGTAGAAGTGGATGCTTCTGGCCATGGTGTGGGTGCGGTTCTCTCCCAACGTCATGGAGAAAAACAGATTCTTCATCCCTGTGCCTTCTTCTCTAAGAAGTTATCCCCTGCCCAAATGAACTACGATGTCGGTAACTGTGAGCTCTTGGCCATTAAGCTGGCATTGGAGGAATGGAGGCACTGGTTAGAGGGTGCTCATCACCCTTTTTTAATTTTCACTGATCATAAAAACCTGGAGTATCTGCAGTCGGCCAAACGTCTTTGTCCTCGCCAGGCTAGGTGGTCCCTTTTTTTTTCCAGATTCAATTTCTTGATCACCTACACTCCAGGTTCCAAGAACATCAAGGCAGACGCCCTTTCACGGATCCACGACCCCCCTGAGGCCGAATTGATTCCAGAACCCATCATCCCATCTGGTAAGTTCCTGGCAGCGGTAAGATGGGACATTGAGGTAATTGTCCGACGAGCCTTGGTAGGGCAGACAGTACCTCCTCAGTGCCCTCAGGACAAGTTATTTGTCTCTAATTCCGTCAGATCGGCAGTTTTACAGTGGGGACACGACTCCTGTTTCGCCGGACACCCTGTTTCCACCGTACCTTGGATTTCATCTCCAGAGACTTCTGGTGGCCAACTATGGCCAAGGATGTCAAGGAATATGTCCAGGCCTGCTCTATCTGCTCCCAAATGAAGTCTTCCCGGATGAGGGCAGCGGGCCTTCTTCAACCCTTACCCATCCCAGACCGTCCTTGGACCCACCTCTCAGTAGATTTTATTACTGACCTTCCACCCAGCCATGGACACACGACTATTGTGGTGGTGGTAGACCGTTTTTCCAAATCTGCTCATTTTATTCCCCTACCATCTTTACCTACAGCTCGAGAACTAGCAGAATTGTTTGTACAGCATATCTTCCGACTGCATGGCATCCCTAAGGATATTGTTTCTGATAGGGGTCCTCAATTTGTCTCCCGGTTTTGGAGGGCCTTCTGTAAGTCACTGGGCGCCTCAGTCTCACTTACCTCAGCTTATCACCCTCAGGCCAACGGTCAGACAGAACGAATGAATCAGGAACTGGTGACCTATTTACGGACTTATATCTCCTCTACCCATGATAATTGGGTGTCCTTGCTCCCATGGGCAGAGTATGCACACAATTCTTTGTATACCACATCAACTGGCATGTCTCCCTTTAAGTGTGCCTTAGGTTATCAGCCTCCTCTTATCCCTGACTCCCATCCCAACACAGAGGTACCTTCGGTTCAGGACTACATCTCTAACCTGAAGACCTTCTGGAGGAAGGCAAAAGCCACCCTTCTTCGCACCTCCGCTCAGCAGAAGAAGGTGACTGATCGGCGCCGTCGTATCCCACCCAGACTTCGACGTGGTCAGTTTGTTTGGTTATCTACTAGTAACCTCCCTCTTAAACAACCGTCTGGCAAGCTTGCTCCCAGGTACATTGGTCCTTTTTGTGTCCTCGCCCAGATCACCCCTGTAACTTACAGACTGGCCTTGCCTCCTACCCTTCGGATCCACCCTACTTTCCATGTTTCCCTCCTTAAACCCTTTCACAGATCCACCCTGTCGAAACCGCAACAAAAACCCCCACCGCCTCGAGTGCTTGATGGACTCCCTGCTTACACGGTCAATAAAATCCTGGATTCCCGATGGTCTCGTGGAGTCCTACAATATCTCGTCGATTGGGAAGGCTACGGTCCGGAGGAGCGCTCGTGGGTTTCGGAGAAGGATATTCTGGACCCCAACCTCATCCAAGACTTCCACCTTAACTTCCCGGATCGTCCCGCTAGGGCGTCAGGAGCCGCCCGTAGAGGGGGGGGTAATGTTACGATCCCTGCCTCTCGGCAACGGAGGAGGCAGAAATAGGCGTAGTCCCTATCCATCAGTTCACCTATCAGTTTTCCCATTCACCACCACACCCCCGTCTCATCCTACTTAAACACCTGTCCTTCCCTACCTCGTTGCTCAGTATTGGTTTTCCCTTTCGAGCTTCCTGGTTGCGCTTCTTCTACTCTGTGTTTGTCTTGGATTTCGGTTTACGGTTTTTCCCTTTGGACTTCGGCTTTTCAGATCTCGGCTTGGATTGGTACTTTCGTTCTGTTTTGGATTACTGGCTACCTCTGGATTCTCGGATTGCTCTAAGGACTACGACTTCGGATCACGCTTCGGCTTCGGTACACGTTCCCTTTCGGATATCCTGCTTCCCCTGGACTCTCGGCTCGTTCCTACGATTACGGTTTGCTTTCGGATTACGACTTGGCTTTGTTCGCTCCTGCAAGTGGGTTCACTCACTGGTTCGGTCCCTATTACCGAACTTGTAACAACAATGAAGGGTACCAAAAAGATGTCCTCTTTCTCTGGAGTATTAAATGTGGTAATACATAAAAAACATTCAATAGTAGCACTCATCATCATGGTTAACGTCAGAGAGCTCTCTGAACTCCGTATGCTGGGGGGTGGCTATTAAGAAATCCTCCAAAAGCTGAATCTCCCACTTTCCACTGTAGGGTGCATAATTAAGATATTTATGGCTACTGGTATCATGGCCACCCTATGAGGAAGAAGTGTGCTGTATCTTCCCACCACAATCTGTGAAACAAGTTTTTTGGAAAAGAACTTTAAATCCACTGTGACAGCATGAATTCCAACACATACTGTACCAGGACTTTTTGCCCAAACAGATGTTTTTTTTTCTGCCAAAAAGCTTAAGCTTATGTCAATGATCCTAAGCATACATCAACACAAGGAATGGTTAACTGCACACAAAATAAATATTCTCAACTGACCATCTCAGTCTCCACACCTCAATTCAATTAAACATTTGTGATTCTAACTCAAGATGACAGTTCACTAATGGAAACCAAAGGGTCTGAAGGAGCATTTCTACAAGCAGGATTTTCGTAAATTTCCCCTATGAAGTACCAGAACATTATATCACACTACTGGAGGCATCCAGTCAGTGTAATCCCTGACATTTCTTTTATGTGATCATTATTGTTCCTATTTCATCAGACTACATTTGGAAATTACTGTATATATTCATATGGTCATCAGTGACACCTACATTTTTATCTCAAATTGTACCTAAGATGATATTCCAGGATATAGCACTATTGAACCTGTGATTGGATCAGGCTGGAAAATTTTCAAAATAATAAATCATTCCATTGCCTAGCAATGCTAAAGAGGTCATGATTTGTAGAGAACAGTAATGTTTTTTTCTACAAATCACATTAACTACAAATACTAAAAATAAATAATATATAGCACTGTCTTATTTTTTAAGTAAGCATTCTGAAAGAAAATTTGGGCTATCCTGTTCAGTTTCTAGGTAAGATATCATTATGCTTCTGGATGAGAATGCACATCCTAAGAATTAAGTAAACTTACACTTTTCTCATCATACTTTTGTATGACTTACACCAGGAAACCTCTTTTAAGGTGGCAGACATATTTTAATTATCCTGTAAAAGGCACTTTTCCCCAAAAAGTAAATAACTTAATACCAGAGCTCATCTAAATACTGTACTGTACTGTACTGTATATTCAGCAGGAGTTTTCCACTGTATTATTTGCTGCAGTGTTATAATGTGTGTAGAACTGGATGTTTGAAAAAACCCACAATACTGAAAGTAGCTTCAGTGATACAGATGTGGAGAAACATGCTGCAAGTTTGTGGATTTGTTGAGCATGACCAGAGCAGAGACTGCCCACAGTGCTGCCTGTCTTTTGGTAACTTTCAGGCAATCAGTAATTGGTTATGTGATGTACAGTAGTTTACATAATTCTTTAACCTATTGTAGGAACAGTTAAACGTAAACCATACCATTAGCCTTTTCTCTTTCCTCTGGACTCCAAAATGACATTTCGATGTTATGTTCTAAGTGTACCAAAGCACAGTATTATAAAACTCTTTTATAGCCCCGAAAACTATATATCAGGAACAAAGGTGATTCGCACTTTTTGATAAAAATAATAAATAATAAAAATAATATGTTCTGGATATAAAATAATATTAGAAGAAAAGGAGTAAATCTTAAAAGAAATGTTGAGCAATTAAAGGTTGAAAGCAATGTTTTCAAAAAGCATGGAGTAAAATTATAATTAAGTCATTTATAAAATTATTTTCCCATAAGGAACATCTTACTTCTGGGGTTTTTCATTCCTTTGTCAAATATTTTTTTTATACACAACTGTTAGGCTTCCAAATGCACTTCTGTTCAAATTCTTTAAACATCTGAATGTTTTTTTGGCAAAATACCTGGAAAATGCTGTAACATTTTTAAACGATTAGGCTTCAAAATTAGTTTGAACTATAAAATGTCTGTCAGACTCACCAAAGTTCAAACTGGAAAGTTAATAATCCACGGGTATGAGGAGAAAGTTAACTAATTTATATAGAAAGTTTATATATAAAGTACCTGTAATGCCTTTGCTAAATAAATAATCCAGGTTTAATGCTAGAATTCTAAAGCATAAATATATAACAGAGAAATGTACTTGAATAGGATAATCTGATATTTTCCATGAGCTTGTTATACAATGTTAATCTGCCGTGATACTAACACTCATTTTCACAAAAGTGTATGGTAGTATCATTACAGATTCACCAACTATTCTGGCAGAGATACTGGACATTTGTTTTCCTGTTTCAGGTGTTTCACCTTTTGTGACTTTATACTAGTCGAACACAATACAAAAGTGTATAAGTGAGGCCTAGATGGATATCAACCCAAGAGAAATTCAAGCTTATTCTCAATTAAGCTTTAGATAGTGAAACATCTGAAGGTAAAATTAGATAGTGACATATCTGAAGGTATTGTTCAGTCACAAAAGGAAGGGTGATAAAAATGAAGAAATCATCATAGAGGAAATAATCCTGAAATGAAGATAATAAAGAGAATAACAGAGAGGATTGTGATGATGAAATTGTTGGAAATCAATGGGAAGACAAAAAAGGAAGCCATGAGGTTAGTGTACTGTAGTGTAATAATACCAATTTAATTATTTTAAAAATTAAAAGACAGTCTACAACTTTGTCCTCAATTAATAATATTATGTTGAAGGGAGTGACTGTGAATATATTGATTGAATGTGGTACATTGGCATACAACGATGTCAGAACGACTGAGTTTATTTTTAATATTAGTAGTATTACTACAATTTCCTCTTATCAGCCAGAATAAGGAACTTTTATCAGACAGAATAAAAAGATATACAGTATACTTCTCTGTCTAGTTCAGGTGGGTAGCTGTGAAGAAGCACACACCCGAAGAAGGCTCCACAGCCGAAACGTTGTGTTTTCTTTCTTCTCTTTTCAGCATGGAATAAACCTATTACTTGTTACTTCTCTGTCTTTTGTGAAAATCTGTTGATGTCATCCATGTTATCAGGTTTATTTTCTGTATTTCATGCTGTGCAGCGAAAGAAGTGAAAATAGATGTATAAATCTAAAGGAACTGCAAAAGTTATTTCCTCTGGGAGGTGCAATATAATCTGTTGATGTCATCCATGTTATCAGGTTTATTTTCTGTATTTCATGCTGTGCAGCGAAAGAAGTGAAAATAGATGTATAAATCTAAAGGAACTGCAAAAGTTATTTCCTCTGGGAGGTGCAATATAATGTTACATGAATATGCATACATTAGAAATCCTGAGAGCAGTAGCTCTTTGCCAAAATTAATTTTCCAGGCTCTTGCTCAAAGCCACTTGACTCCACACGAGATGGATTTATACCCTGTTTGGAGAGCAGTGGCTTTGCAGTGGTCAAACCATGAAGAATAGCTACAATCACAATAGCCAGGAAATGTCTTTGATCAAATGGAAAATACAATGTAATGCCAAAAACATGCAGTATGTTCTCTTCATCAAGCCCAGTATGTATCAGTTGCAGATAAAGCAAAGTTTGATATGAAAAGCATACTGTCAGTCATATAATTCTAATATTGTTTCATGGAACAAAAATCTAGATTAAAAAAGATAATGCACAGAGCACTGCAGTGGCAAACTGCCCAATGGTGTAGATTTCTCAGTGGCATGGTAGGCTTTTAGCAGAATAAGCATCAGATGTCCTAACAAGTGTCCTGACAAGTGCGCATTTCGGATGTCAGAGTTGTCATCATTGCATGGCCCCTATTTCCCCAAGAAAACAAAAAAGGGGCCAAGTAATACATCCCCTTGCTGTGAGAAAAATACAAGTCAATCCCACCCTCAGAAAGCAACATAGCTGTAAAGATGGAATCCCATATTTTCTTCAATCCCAATGTACAGGCCCATAGTGGCAGGAAGCTGATGTTGCTTCTGGTGGTGAGAAAGGATGATTAAGAATTGGAGATTCCAAATCAGATTAATAAAAGAAAAATAATTTGTGATTTTGAATTTAAGACAAGATCACATTCTTTCACAGTCGTTTAATCTCATGTGCTATTCAATACCTGGGGCACATGTAGTATAATTGAATGCCTATAATGTGTCTAGATACATTTGAATTTGGTCATTAAACCTTCTGACTGATTAGATTTTTTTCACATATTGTATATCAACACAGACTTTAGTGGACGTCAAAGACACATCTAAATTGTTTGCAGTCTTTCTGACTTGGCACTGTTGCTGTGTGTCTGGAGGTGATATTTTATAACCTGTGTCGATAAACTTCAAACGCCAAAACTAAAGCAACGACTAACCAGATTGTAACCCTATTTTGTGCCCTGAGTGAATCCACACCTGTTATTCATCACACTTTTAATGGCAATGAATGTCTCCAAGAACAATGGAAATCTCTAAGTCAGCAATTTATTAGCTTTAATTCACACTGAAAAACCCTGACCAAACCTGTCCAGCTGAGCAGGACAGTATGCACATGAGTGTCTCTCAAAGCCAAATGGTTTCTGATGGGAGCCAAAATTAGATCATTAGATTGGTGTTTGGGAAAAAAGGGTTTTCACTACAATATCTCCTCCATGGTAGCTCTGTATAGTGCTGTTTACAGTATATTAGCATAAAAGATTTCATTTTACACGTTACATTTGTCCTTCTGCTATAGTGCGTGGGCTACTCTTTTTTAATAACTCATGACTCAATTTTTCCACTGAAGGTCTCTACTATTGTACTAATAGACCTACTAATAGACCTAATAAGGTCTCAAAATTATAACAATCCAGGCAAAACAATATTAGGTAGATATTACCATGTATTATTTGAAGTTTAGAAGTTTTGAAAAGGTCATATATACCATTGATATATGTACAGTATATTGACAGCTCCATATTCCTAACCTTGGATATTGTTATGAATATGGATCATGTTGTATAGTTCCTATGAAAGGAACACCAGGCCAGTGAGATCAATCAGTTCTATGAATAATCAGAAACCAATTTGTTACTACTCTTGATCCTCACAGACATGAGCATTGTGTAAATGGTCACATTGTTATCCAGGTGCCTTATCAGACTGAGCTAAGCCTCACTGCACATGAAAACAATGGGATGTCTTCACTAAGAATTCAGATCTGTGATGTGGCAAACATATTCCAACTGCTTAAGCCTCACGTAAGGGCTGGAACTTTTCATTTGGAGAGGGTTCTATGACCTTTGAAGTGCTAGCTGACGTCCAGGCACCAAATAAAAATCTTAACATAGTTTTCCACTATGCTGCTAAAATACCACTTACATTGTAATTATTTTATGACTGTTTGAGTATGTTAATTAACACACTGCCTTGGGTCATAATTCCACTGGAACGGTGAGTCAGAAACAAATGATCTGGAAAAAGAAACTCTCTTTGGGGGAATAAATTATATATAAAGTCGGTGCCTCAATGATTAATGAATCTTATCCTTTACATCTAGCTGTGAAATTTTATGAGTTTCATCTTTTTGACTGGATATAGGCTCAATGCTGAGCTCTGTTGTTGATTTTGTGCTTCTTTGATATTACTCAACAGACAGAAGTGCAATGGAGAGAGACATGTTGCACCTACAAAATTCTCAAGGAGAAATCTGGGCTCAGCTAGGCAAAAAATCCATATTATCTCAGAAAAAACTCATCTGGAAATCTATATTCACCTCATCTATACTTCAAAAGGAAGAAGGACTCTTCCCAGATTTGTGCAAAAACCACAAAACAAATTCCAAACAGACTCGGAATAGTTAAACAATGACAGGTTAGGTTGAACTGGTAACTAAGGACAGATATCTAAGGCAATGATGTGAGTGTCTGATCTCCTTATTAATGTGAACTTTACTGTCTTCCGATGAAAAGTGTTGTTGTTTTGTAATTAACTAAGGGAGGAAATCTGAAGGATTCTCACTTGTTTTGTGATGGGAATTATTTTCGTATTTACTAAAGTACCTTCTAGATAAACCATTTAATTTGCATGAAAATCTATGTCATTCTAGTCTTCATATTGAGTCTCTCCAACAGATATTTTTATACTCATAAAGCAAATTGAAAGCAATAGCCATGAAGAACAATGGAGTAAAATCAAGTAATATCTTTGAAATTCTAAATTAAATCTCTGTTTTGTACTATTTTCTCATAATAGTGTTTAGATTTTGACAAACTGACCAGCAACGTCTGCTTACAGGCAATAAGATTCTACTGACTAAGTCAGCTCATAATTTCAAACGATCTTGGATTTTTTCTCATCCTGTTTATGCAATGATGATGCAATAAGTTACTTATGTTTGCATGCAGTCTGGACTAACTTTACCTACTGAAACCTACTGTACAATATTTTGAACAAAAGATTGCTTAGGTTAGTTTTCATTGAATTTGATCCTGTTAAAATAATGTATGTCATAAAAGGCTAATTTTGTTTTAAATGCACTTAACTGCTGAGGGAGGTTCTGTTTAACCCGAACATTTTCTCAATAGCCAGTATATTTTTGAGTTATTATTGCCAATAGTGATTGCATTGTCAATGTTCATGTTTATGGTCTTTGAAATTAAATATATTAAAGCATGGAATCCACTGAGGCACTTCTCTTCAAAGGATATTTGAGTCCTTTGTCATTCTATCAGCACTGTGATTTAGTCAATTTCATTGATGAAAGGAATTCCATAGCCTGATAAACTAAGTCCTTTGCCTTCTTTTAATCAACCACTGGCAGGGATTCTCAGAATCAAAAGCAATAATGCCTATCAACACTATCAAAAGTGGAGAACGGCTATGGCCTCTGGTTAAGATTCATTTTAATATTTTGAACTGTCATGTAGTTTTTGCTGTTTGAATTGTCCATGTTGTATTCTCTGATTAGGCATGTAAGTTCCTTTATCAGATCATCATTATAAATTACAATTTCCTCTTGACTTATCTTCCTTATTAAATAAAGGCTTAATCACATATAATCACATGGTCGCTTGAATAATGTACATACTGTACATTCAGCATTGCTACTGTTTTGCCTTGCAAAATACAGTATGGATCTAAATGCTATATATCGCTTTGTATTATTTTGATTAGTGTTATCATTTAATGCTTAAATTAGAAAAACTGAGAAATTCTCAAAAAAGTGACAAAATAGAAAATTTCATGTGTAGTTCATATGAGCAATAGCCCTGCACAGTGACATAAAATGGTTAATAAAATATTCCCAGCCACTGTCGCTCTCTTTCTTATATGAGAAAAGTCTCTTTTATTCTCAGACAGTAAACTAAACAGCAACCCTAACAATGAAAGAATGAGCCAACATTCCAGAGCAAGACTCCATTCTAAAGCACTAGGAAATGTGAAAGAATCTGTGGGAACTGCACTTATTATGAGGGAGGTGAAATGCAATGTTCGGCTAACTCTCTGAGCAGTAATCAGACTGTTGTGACTTTTTACTGACACGTGTGAGACTGTGCTTTAGGAATTATCTATGATCTCACGCCAAGACTGGGCTAGTTTTAGAAATGGCAATCCAGTGGCAAAAATGTGTGTAGATACAGAAGGCATTTCCACTTAGGCTATAGAGAGTTTAAACTGGGACCTGGTGTGAACCAAAAGCAGAACGATGACTTTTCAACTTCAGAAGTGTCTGGCGCTTCAATAAGATGAATGCTGCATGCTGATAAACGACTTATTTACTTAGAAACTACAGAAGAAAAAGAAACAAATGTTCATAATGACCTTTGCAGGGTTAACAGTGCAAAAAGCTGGAGCTTTTACAATTTAATGTAGGAACTGGTGGGGAATGATGGTGGTCATATTTTGTGGAGAAATTACCTTCTGCTTTTGTGAAGGGATTTACAAAAATCCTTGGTAAGACAAACATAGTGATTATCAGATTTGAATGCAATTATTCAGCTGAGCTGCAGTTGGAGAAATGAAAGAAATGTTACCTCTGGCAGTAATTTTTTGTCTAACATACGTTTTTAAATACAGCTCTTTTCGATAGGGTGCAGTAACTGAACGTTACAAGATATTTCCCTTAAATATGATCTCTACACTGTAGGGTTAATGAAGAGTATCTCATTTAAAGCCAGCGGTTTTTGCAGTGGTCAGCATTTTCTCCGTCCTGTCAGCTGTGTGAGGAGCTGGGAGCTGTGGAAGCCAAGCAGACCTGCCAGCTCTCCCTCTGACTGATCACATCCTGTGTCTGGCACCACCTCCCCTGTCTCCTTGACTCCTGATTTAGCAGAGCAGCTCAGGCCAATGGGCCAAGGAAAACACTAGACAAGCTGAGCTGGACCAAACTCCTGAGACCAGACTTGTGCTGGAAGCCAGGGGTCTCTTCACACTTCAGCCGAGAGTCTTCTGGTTACTCGGGCTGCTGATCCATCCCGTTAAAAGCTCTCTGGAAGCAACTTCATCTTCAGATTTTCTTGTGTACTTTCCTATTTGGTAGACAGTTTTCATTTCTGTTGTTATTTTTTTGCCATATGAATGGAAAGAAGAGAAGCTAATGTGGTTCTGGTGTACACAGTAATACTATTCACTTGCATTGTATGTGCGGGAAACTATGTATGAGTAGTAAAGGCAAAAGCACACAGGTAGGCCTGGATAGTTTTTAATAGGTCCAATTAAGAACCTGATGGTATAACCCTGCTTTCTTTGGCTCATCTGTAAAGTCTGATGACACTTGAAGAAGGCTCCACGGACGAAACATTGTGTTTTCTTTCTTCTTTTTTCAGCATGGAATAAACCTATTACTTGCTCCTTTGCTCCCTAATGAGTGCTTACTCAAAACTAAACCACTGTGTCAATATGCTTGTATTAATTGTCTTAATTCGCAAGAGTAAAGAAATTTTTTCCAAAAAAATTAATATGTTTTAAGAGTTGGTTAGTTTTTCTTATTTTTTTACATAGACTTTCAGGAAACTGAATTTACTAGGCATGAACTTTCTATCACCGGAATCACCTCAAACTCACTTAATCGTATGTGCAGTACATCTAGTTAATATAACACAACTACGAAGCATAGAATACACTGGTGTATATGTAATAGCATTGGTACAACACAGGTAGTATCTACGATTCTTGTAGATAATTGTGTAACAACAAAGAGAACTGAGTGACTGGATCCAATAAAAGGAAATATTTCAGGATCCTTGCATACTCAGAGGTCCATCAGACTTCTACTTATGTTGTAAATTGAGACCCTTCAAAAATCATTTAATTTGGATGTATTTTTTAAAGTGAAAAATGATCTACAAAAAAACCTTGGTGTGGGGGAAGCACTGTAAAATCAATTAATGAGATGCCAACATGACTGCATGAAATCACTGCAAATCTGAAACACTGTGTCACTTTTGCATGCCATTTGGCAGGAAATCAGATGGAATCCCTTGCAACATTACACTTTTTAAGGCACATGTCATGAATCATATTTAACCAACAAATGCTTCATGTGCATAAGGAACTATACCATTAATGCACAAGGTCTGTGGATGATTATCCCTAAGTTTCTTCAGATGTAGGTGTAAAATAATATTAGACATGACACGATAGAGACTGCAAAGGGATGCAAATAGATATGAAAGCAGAAAAAACAGTCCTTTTGCCCATCCATTTAACCACACTCCCAGCTCTATTTGCCTTTGTCAATGTATTACAGTATATCTTATTATAAAGCTACGTCAATTTAAAGAAGTTAATTTTTCTATGGTTTTCTCTCCCAATCTGTTTCATAAGAAACCATTGAACATAAAAGGTGTGTTTGAGTTTTAGAGCAAATAATATAAACAAGAACTTCAATAGAGTTGAAACTGCAGCTTGTTGAAACTTCAGCATGTGAGGAATATGTTACTGTATGTTTCGTCAACAATTGTTAAGGAAGTATTAAAAACAATATTAAGATTCAATTTCTCCTGAGACTATAGTGGGAAACGGACTTAACAGATAAAACATCAAAAAGATTTAAAACATTAATTATATTAACATGATATTAACAACAATGACGTACCTAGCATGCAGTTTAAAAATTGGATTCGTATTTTTAATGAAACTGGGTCAGTAGGACGTCAATTCCAAACAGCATTGAAAAACTGTTGTGTAGAAATTATTTTAATATATAATTTAGAGGAAAATATTAATTGTTTATGAAGTTTTTCAACTGTGAAGTCCTTATGTGGACCATCATCTGCTGTTTTCTGTACGCAAGCCCTTAGTAATTGCTTCACATTTTCATAAATAAAATGAATGCTGTCAAACACAGCATTTATTACACTATGGATAGTAACAACTCAAAACGTGTTAATGAGATTTAAGTGTATTGCCATTCTTTTTGAACACATCCTAAGGAATATAGTATAATTACCTCTCATTTTATATTCCTCAGATACTGTATAAGTGTAGTATGGAACGCTGGTGATAATTAACAGCATCTGCAAATCTGTCATATTAGAACATAAGATTGTAAGAAAGATTGCAAATGTTTCTTGCTTGGCTGTCAATTCAGTAGCTGATTAATTGAAGCGGTGTGTTTTTCTCTATATTAATTATAAAACCATCCACATCGCTACACTTGACACTACACTACATTACCCAACATTACAGCTGATACATTTTTATTTCGGTCATAGCTTCAGTTTGCATTTTTCTAATAGTCTTTGTTTCATTTCAGTCATTATATATTATTTCTCTTAATTGTTGAAACATCTGTGGAGATTTTTACTTTTTTATACTGTGATATTTTGGGGTTTGTATCTCCACCAAGACTGCTAATCAATTCAGCTTTCCTGCTCCAACTTTATACCAGGACAGGAGGGATGAAAGGCATGCACTGTTAAAGCTATCTACCTCATTCACAGAATGCAGACCACACAGTGGAGACAACTAATTCTGAATTGCATTTTGTGCATAGACATACAGTATGAGGACAATAGGTAGCATTATACAAACTTATCAATGGCACAAGGACACACAGAGTATTTTTCACTGAAGGTCTGATGAAGCTTTAACTGCCACATAACTAGGATATTGCATTGCTTACTAATGATGGTAACTCTACCCACTGACAGAGGAATTGAAAATGTAGAGCCAATTCATAAAAAGTGGAGAAAATCTAAACCTGAAGTCCGATCAGTCTTGCTTCTGTTAACAATTTGTGTAAACAAATTGTTTACACAGATTGTTAATCTAAACTAGACAAACACAAACAAATCTAAACTAGACAAACAAGAAAAATGGTTAAAAACTGTAGTTTTAAGATGTAGTCAACATGGATGAAAAGGGAAGGCCTTGATTAACCAGCTTACTCAAATTCTTCTAAATAAGCAATGACAGTTGATACCACAGAAATAAATTGAGAAAAACACGAATCACATTGCAAAATAAATCCACTGTAACACTAGTTAAGTGTAAAGAGATCTGCAAAGTATGAATACACACTGTATCACATACTGTAGGTGATTGTGAAGTGCACAAAGACATTTCTTAAAAGAATCTGGTGTTAATGTAGCTTTTCCTATGTTGTCATGTAAACAATGTGGGTAGCAATAAAGAGGCAGACAATGTTTTTGAATATTACAAAAGATGGGGAATTTTAATCAAGGGAAGTTATGTTCAAGCTTTGCAAAATGCATTAGTAAATCATCATTTAGAACATTGTGCTGAGGTTTGGATATCATACCACAAAAATAGGATATTATAGGCTTAGAAAGAGTTTAAAGAAGAGCAACTAGAGTGATGTTTGGTCTTAGTTGATAGTCACATACAGACATATTAAAGAAGCTAAATTTCTTCAGCCTAAATTAATAAAAGGTTCAGAGGAGATTCAATCCAAGCATTATATTAATGGTATACAACCATTAGTTTCAACACCGGTGTGTTCCTCAGAAACTCCAACAAAACAGCAACATTGAAATGAAAAAGAAAATAATTTAGAGCAGAATGAATAAGAAACACTATCTAGAGTAACCCTCCCAGTCAAGAGTTTGAAGTCCTAAATTTAGGCACCTTGCAGAATAATTTGGAGAGAACCTTAGATTCATATAGCTACTTTACTACCAACAAGCAGGATGGGCTCAATGGCCTTCTCTCATTTGCAGCATTCTTATGTAACTTAAAAAGCCTGCAGACTCGCAGACACCTGGGAAATCCAAGGGTTCAATGTTGCACAGCAAGCTGATAATACCTCTGTGGATTCAAACCCACCCAACCCCAGCATCGTTCAACCAGTTGTGTGCCACCTATGGGGGTATCACATGCACAGCTAGGTGCAGATGTTATCTACATTTGCCCTGGACATGTCTGAGCATTGACACAGAGTCTACAATTTTATGAAAACCTCAGGTTCATTTGATTACAGTATCTAGCATCAGTTAGCACAAGCATGCAGCAATATCTCAATAAGCCAGTCTATATATTTGTTCTTTTTTTCAGAAGCATGGATTCACCTAAAAAATTAAACAAATCTAAATGAAAGATTACCTGGCAAAACACCTGTCACTTAACTTCGACAAGGTTGTAATCACAATGTACAGTATTTGCCCTAGTAAATATAGTATTGTTATGGCTAAAAAGAGTTAAGCTAGTTTAAAGCATGAAACATACAGTAGATTACCCATCTATTCATTATCTAACTGGTTCATCTAATTCAGGGTCGCAGCGGAGCCGGAGCCTATCTCAGCAAGCAATTGGCACGAGGCAGGGTCCACCCTAGACAGGACAGTCCATCATAGGGCAAACAGACATAAACACCCACATACTGACACCTAAGGCCAGTTTTTCCCAGCAGCCAATTAACCTACCAGTATGTCTTTGGACTGCGGGACAAATCCAGAGCACCAGAGCAGTGCAAACTCCACACAGATAGCACCACAGGTCCAGATTTAAACCTAGGTCCTAAAAGCTGCAAGATAGCAATACTAACATACTAACAACTGTGCCACAGTGCTGCAAAACATAAATCATTAAATAAAGCCACAATGGTATATAGCAGAATATAAACTTGCTTTGCTGGTGTGGAAGATGGGTGCATCATGCCTGTGTATATAGCTGTATAAGTGGATGTACAAATGGCAGCCATACCAGGCCATTGACTCCAGGGCTACATGTGGCAACTTCACAAGTCACTCAGCAATAAGACCTGTATTTACAGAAATACCAGCAGTCCCTTTTGACTCAGCCTTCTGCAAAATCTTTCCAATGCAGCATCTCTAAATGAGAATCCTTCTTGGCATAAAACAAGCTGATCTTTAGAAATTAAGCTGGGGAAAATAAAAACAACAAACTAGTTATTTCTAAAAAAACAACCTACAAGGTTACAATGCCAGTAAGGTAGATACAGTAAATGCTGTGTTGAAGAATGCCAAGAACTGTTAAAAAGCTCAAATAAGTAAGAATGAGGAAAACTCCACCCCCAATGTAATAATCCTACTGATGCAGAACAGCAAAAAGACTGCATTCCGCTCTATATACTACTTACTGTATGTATTCATTCAGTTTAGAGAAATGTCAAAGAATAAACATGCTACAATACTTGTAAAATACTTGTTTGAACTACTGTATAGTAGTCTATGCTTTACTGACACACTGTTACACTCTTTCCTTCTCACTGTGCTTCTTTTTAGTAAATACATATATTTTTAAATGTGGAACTGTCAGTTATGATTTACTGTATGCACTCTCCCAGTTTGGAATTGCCAATTGTTTTGCAAGCAGGCAACAGCTCCTGTGGCCACCTGGGAGAGAATAAGATGTTCCCCCATCACTCTCAATCCAAGCTATTCATCATTTATAATTACCTGCATTATTTTGCCATTTATCATTTGACCTGCTGCGAGCTCTCTCTCTTTCACTGATGTCACTGCAGGCGCACACCAGGAGTAGTGGCTGGTTGGCAACCAGCCAGGTGAGCCCTGTCTTGCTAATCCTTGCCCTTTGCCAGTGTTGCTGAGCCAATTCTACGCAACCTCTTGGGGATTCGTGGCTTGATCAGCTAGCGACCTCACCAGCACCTACAGATCTATGATGTCTGAGCCGTAGAATCCAATCTGCACACAAAGCAAGAGTCCCTCTAATTGAACCACTAGGGAGTGCTGCTTGTGCTTCTTAATATGTTTTAGAGTCTCAAGGCTCTAAAAGGATGAAGATAAAAAGTGCTGAGATTTAAACACCTACTAAGGCCCCAATGAAAAATAACAACAATAAAGCATAAGCAACAATATACGGTGATATTCATTCTATCAGGTTAAACCATTCATTCAATTTATGTCCATGTTTGCATTATTTCTCTCATTTTTTGTAATAATTCAAAATGAAACGTTTTTGTTTTATTTAAAGGAAATATCAGTTTTTCTTTAGGATTATGGAATCATTTTTGCTTTTTTTCAGTTTCTTTTTATTTGCTTTTGGTTAGGGATAATTCACCCCCTTTGTGAGACATATAGTACAATCATATTCTGCAAATTGGCTTAGAAGTGATCCCTAATGAACAGCACATATTAAAGCTCAAAAACAGGGTGGATGATTAATTTGTTTTTAGCATTCATGACATTCTATACAATAAACAGAACATCTGGCATGTTTTTCAAGTGTGTATGTCACTTAATTAAAAGGAGCATTTAGATAAAAAGCATAACACTGATAAATTATTTGTACTGTGAGTAAAGATTTGTTATTGGAAATGCACAGCACCATTGATCTTCATTACCAATGGTAACTGATGACGTACCTATGATCAGGTCAGTAGGGCAAAGAGAAAAAGATGTAAAAAAACCCACATAGAATTGAGGAAGAGTTCCTTTTCCCTACCGTTTGAAAAGTGCCCATCTGTTATTAATTTCCTTCTTGTATAGACATCATTGATTAAATGATTTTATACTATGACTAGTATAAAAACAAAGTTCTTTTGGTATTACACAATGTGATTTTTTGGCATTGCAGTTTTGAAAAATACATCTAGCATTACATTTACAACATCTGTTTCACTGCATAAGGGGTTTTGTGGTCAATATTGCACTGTGATCACCAATATTCTAATCCTGCCCTTCTACATTGATAGCATCGGTGGCCTTGGTCTTGTATTCTTTTTCAGGGTTATTACAATTGAAATGTCACCCAGAGATGTAGTTCTCTAGTTTTAATAAATGCAGAAATATATCTTCGTATAAAAAAATGTGCTGCGCAGAAAGTGACCTAGGTCTTGCCTAGGTCAAAGTTCTCTGGTCCTATTGATTGTTTAAAGGAAAGGCTGACAGTAGAACCTTTATACTTCAAAAGAAAAGAAAGTGTAGCATATTTATTAATCATTAATATATATCATTTTAATAAATGATCTTCCAGCAATGATTGTCATAAATAATATCAGTCTAGAAGAGTCTAGAAATTATGACATATATTTGTGTTCATTAATACCACCACCTGAAAAAAGATTTCCAAAATAAAGAGGAGTGAAGGCAGGAGTGCTTTTTGAAGATATAGTATTATTTAAGAGAAACTGCCTTTGTGCAAACTTTTCAGACAATGTTTGTTGTCTCTCCTAATAAAAAATGAAAAAAACAAACAAATTCCACACTACCCAAAGGAGCACAGAGTGATAAGGAACAATAACAATAAGAAGTTTAATAGTTTTCACACTAATAGGAGCAATGTGACATCTTTGTAAGAGTGGAGACACGAAATTGGAGAAGAACCAGATAAACGGTAATAAAAAGATAATCTTCAAGAAAAAGACATTAAGAAACAGACAAAGAAGATCACCTGTAAATCTTTACAAGTGATTAAGGCTTTAAATTTGCAAGAGCGAGGTGTGAAAAACAATTATGGATGAATGTCGATCTTGCATCCAGCCTTAGAATGACCAAGGCAGTTTATATCAGTTTCGTTGCAGCGAGCTGAAGGCAGTGTATTTATTGGGGGTGATCCTGCGATCTTGCTAAAATTTTAATTTAGTTCGCAGTTCCGTACTAGATCCGCAAGGTCGTTACGATTGACCCAATGGGATTTACACGTGTAAATCCCATTGTTAGCAGAAAATGTATGTATGTGTTAGCAGAAAATTCCGATTTTGCTTTTTTTCCATTCGGATACTACAAATCCCATGGCCCACCACTTCACAGTTTCAGACTGCATTGCAAGAGGTGGCGGGGAAAATTCAGTTGAATTTTGGGCATCGATTTTGTTTTCTATCCTCCCTTTTGGTATGTAAAACAGAAAATAAGTACAATTTATTTTATTTTTGCTTTTCGTTTTATATTGCGTCACTCCCATGGTTAGAGATTCGCGGACAAGTTTCACTGGTGGTTTATTAATGTTGTTTATTTAAACCATTTGAAATGCACACAACTCGTAACCATAAATGTTCTTATAAAATTTAACGCTGGTTTCCGTGACAGCCTTGAAGTGCATATGTGCCATATGGATTTGGGATTTTTAAAAAAGTTTGCAGTATTAATAGTGCGCAAGATTAGAAAAAAAAGCAGAACTATCGTTTCCTGCTCAATTGGCAAGGCATGTTTCATGCTCGTACTGCTAAGCATATAAGTAGTTTTATCATTGAGTTTGTCTAATAATGCAAGTGTATGTATACTATTAATGCAAATACTTTTTTTCTTACACGAGCTGTGTCTTGTTTTAGTTATATGGTTAGTTTTGACAGAAGACGACAGTATCCCTGTGAACCCAACTGTATATTTTCTCAGTTTTATCAAACAAGTTGTCGTGCCGCTGGCTAGGTTAGGCTCACAGGTCACCGGCGACCCTGTGTTACAATGGGTAAAGCGGTTAGAAACTGGGTGAATGGATAGACTTGTCCCAGCCATCGTTATGGGGGCCAGATTTCTAATTTCGCATAACCGGACAATGACGCTTTAGTGGCGCATGCTCTGCAGTAAATGTGGAGGTGTCCGGGAATGGGAAATATTGAGTCTTTCCTAAAAACGTTCGCCACTAAAGTAGCTCCCACGTACGCTTAACACGAAGATTGCTGTAAAAATACCTACAACTTAAATTAGAAGCACAACCGGGGGGATGCCTGTAAGTAAAGGTGATGTATTCAGTCCTTGTCAATGAGCAGTTAATATAATACCGCGGTCTCATGCGTTTTTAATTGTGAGGAGGTGGTGTGAAAGAGGTGCCCTCGATGCCTTTGAGAGGACGTAGCATCTAAATAAATATATTTCACCAAACATCTAAATTAAATCAAACAAACAATCATGTGAGAAGGGAAGTTAGATCATTGTAGCAATTTGCCAAAAAGTGTTCCACTTTCCCACAAATCTAGGTACACTCATATGCCAAGTATTCACTGGGCCGGGCTTACTGTTGGTTTTTTGATGCGTTGCAGAGCAGCATCTACAAAATAATAATGAAAACTGTCAGGCTGTAGTTTAGAGCAGGGTCTGGTGTCTTGAGAAGTTTTTATAAAATGCACACATGATCAGATCAACAGTGAATAGTGATATGCTGTTTTTTGCCTATTCCTTATACAAATGCAAAATGTTTAATGTGAGATAGTAGTTTAGTTTATGTAACAATATTCTCTGAAAAGAAAAACCTGTAGGAACATTAGCCTATCTGTTATTTAATTACTTAAGCCTGTATCTGGAATTTGTTCAGGCTTTTGCCACGTGCTCTTTAGCTGCCGGAGATTTCATCTGGTAGTTACAGTGAAAGAGGAGGTCAACATTTACAATATCCGCTTCATGACTATTCCTCTAGTTCATCCAGATGTTCTTCATCGTGCAGAACATGCATTTTACATGGGCATTGCCAGAGGATTCAGCAAACACATGCTGCACAATCCATCGGAGACTGGATGTATGCTTAGGAGATCGCTAGATGAGGCGTTTTGCTTTAGTATGCTCAAAAACAAGTGCCCACATATCTGAGGCATTGTGGGGTTGTGAGGGCTCTTGTTGCTGGGGGAGTACTGATGCTGCATTATCCATGGTTCTCAGTGAAGGTAAGGCCTTGTTTAATTTCAGCACCTCAGAGAAAAATGTATCTGTATCGACCTCCATTCCAAGATGAGCCATAAAGTTCAAAAGCTCATCCAGCTTCAGAGCTGTGTCCAAGGTTGAGAAGGGAGAGTGATCCGTCTTAAAAGTCAAACCAGTTCTCCAGGTAATTCACATGCATACTGTACACCTGCTGAGCATGGTTCGGCATATTAAATTGACTCATGACATTATGGGCAAATAACATATAGGCTTACAATTTGGAGCAGCGTGAGGCATTTGTCACTGGCCACTTCATTTTTGTGGCCACCCTGAGCACCTGTTTTTGTTCCTTGCTCTAAAAATAGCTCTCGATTGCTAGCTGATTCTTAAGCAGTCTGTTCACTGCATTCAGAAGGTACAGTAAGTGCACCGGCCTATGTCTCAGTGTTTCTGAGCACTCCATCTCCATAAACTGAGAACACACATTGAGCTGGCTGACAGTTTAATTAAAAATTAAACAAAGCATTATTTGCACTGGAGGCGAATTTGCAGTAGACTTTAATGAAAGGTGAACCTAGCACCTTTTTCAACTGCGTGAAAACTATACATCTCCAATGGCCTGAGAAGCCTTGTTCGTGTCCTCATAAAAGTCCACATTTGATGCTGCCAGTACCATTCACCCAGCTGGAAAGGACAAACAACAACCAGGTACAATTTAATGTTTCCCTTGTTGGATGCAAGATCCAGTTTTGGAGCAAACTGGATTTGCCCTTAAGTTAAGTGAATGAGGTGCCAAAACATCTTATACTAAAGCCTCAGCCTTAATCCTCCAACCATGTACTGTGGCAGCTTTGAGTTTGAGTAGGTAAATATGGACCAAGACAACTCCGGTGGTGTGAAACACTATGAAAGGTCAGTAGCAATTAATCCGAGCTGACAATTTTTAGTGAGACATGAGATGCTAGTGTACTTCACTGATAAGAGGTTCTTGACAGCCTTAAGGAGAATAAGCTTCTCTAGAACCTGAAGAAAAGCAGGATCCAAGAGACATATGTTTCTGGGCGTAATGGGGTACTACGTTTGCTTCATTCCCTGGTTCTCGGAATAAGTGAACCAATCGATGGAATTTAAATAAATAAATCTAATTAATTGGATGCCTAAGGCTGACATGATGTACTGTATATGCCCTGCATAGCCCTGTGCAAAGTTCTCATGCTTGTAGTCCATCACCAATCAGTTTGATCTCTTCACTGACAAAAGAGAGCGCAGGAGGGCAGGCAGGACTGTCTTGTCTCTCACATGGCAATCAAGCCACACTAGTGCCATCTAACTCTGGCTTTATGGAAGAGCAAGCTACTGGGCACATGGTTTCATTTGTTCTGCTTACTATGTTGCTAAAACACTTTAGTTTATGTAAGGGATTGCACTGTTAGTCAAGTATTTCAGTCATCTCTAGTGCTGTAGCAGTTGTTTGAGCTTTGTTGCAATCAAGAACATTTTTAAGATGCATATTCTAGAACTACAGAATGCGTTCATCCCCACTTAGTGTGTTGATTTCATTTTGTTGCCATTTTTATCATGGATGGAGTAGTACAAACAACCTCTCCTGCAAATTAGCCAGCATGTCAGCAGTAGCAAAACTGTGTGCCAGTCTATCATTTTAGGGAACTGCCAGCTAAATACTTGATTTTTGTCTTGAAAATGACAAATGCATAATGCCAAGGAGACAATAGTAAGCAACTGCCTACTTTTCATAATTAATAAAGAAGTTTCCTTAAAGTGGTGAAATATGTTTTTCTGTAGAAAATTACAAATTCTGTTTGTCCATAGTGAATTTTTAGGATCCCTGCAAGCACGAAGAACTGTTTCTATAAAGAGCTTCTCTCCTTTTTGAGAAAATATAAATTGTTCTATATAGAGATATGTATGGAAATATGTCCCTCTAGTGGATTTTCATTGTGTTGACATTTTATTTGATTTTCATTCCAAAGATTCTTTGTTTACATGGAAGTAGCAACAAATGTAATTTGGATTCTTGTCAATACTTATTTGCATCTGAAAGATATACACATAAAAACCTAACAAGAATTGTCCGGTTTCAGGAATGTATGCAAAAATTAGTTTTAATAAAAAATGACTCAATTCACCCATGCTCGGTCTGCACAGTGAGAGCTGCGACTAAAATCCTAAATGTTTATCAGAAATGCCTTAGTTTTAAAACAATTTATTGTAAAGCTGCAATTCAAAAATTGCAAATACTGGTAGTACCCCAGTTTACCATAAGTTTACCATCAGAACTAAATCCTTGAAGGTGATGTGCAACTGAAATTAGACTAATTTTATATTAGAATTTCTTAGAAAACACCATATTATTAAAAGTATATGTTGGACAGAACGGTATTTAAAAATAACAGTAAAACTTTACTCTTTTAAAATGATAAATAATTCAGTAGTTTCTCTGAATTACGTCATGACAGGTCAACCAACTTAAAAAGAATCAATGTCTATAAGAAAATATCTCTGAAAACTCTGAATTGAACTACGTATTAATATTGAACTACATATTCATATATTATTGTTGATGGGCTGCAGGACACAGCTAAAGCACTCAATTGACTGTCCATGTTTCTCCAACTGTGATACATATTACCACATTTTTCCATTGTTCAACGTCTGTACATTCTCCTAACAATCTCCCAAATGCATAGAAAGTAGGAACACATTTCTCTTTTGCTGTAGTAGCTCATCTGTAATCTATGATTATTAGCATGTAGGGGAATATGTACAGTTGAGTATTTAGACTATGTTCTTTCACTCCAGCCACAAGGCTGTTGCTTCTGCAACATATCAGCATGTAATATACAGTATACTGCATAGCTGTATTCTTGGATTGAGACTACTGATATTGCTATGTTTTTTTGTACATTTAGAAGTGATTTCCCTTTTTGGAGATAATCTTTGCCTTTGGCTGTGCAGCCTGCAGGGGGTGCTGTTGTATCAGTCATGTGTTAGCAGACCTCGGTGCCCACCTCCTTGTCTCTACAGCTGTAAATGAAACAGCTAGTTTCCTAGTTCCCTCCCTCTCCCCAGAGGCCCCAGAGGACTGTGTTTTGAGACCCCGGCTGCTGACTGAGCTGTGAGCTGTGAGCTGTGGCAGGAAGTGATCTGACGGGAGGCGCAGGCTTCCCTCCAACAAGGATACCACCCCTGGGGTGGAGTTTGCCTGCACTGGGTGGGGTCTATGCAGAGGGCTGTGGCTGGCTTTGTGCTGATCTGCTGTGCAAGAAATTGTTGCACTCCCCTCACTCCATCTCTGCTTGTCTCCTCCTCGCTCCTACTTCCCCCTCAGTGACGTTCTGCAGTCCATGTGGTCAGGAATACCAGGCACGAGGTACAGTACATGCTCCTTAATATTCTGTATGGGTTATTTTTTGTTCCCTTCATTTGTTTCACATCCTTTTGTGCTTCATGGGTTTCTTATGTTTGAAGGGCCATGGCTGCCTGAGCAAAGAAAGTATACCAATAGGGTGGAAAAAAATGAACTATCTTGGCTTTGAGGTTTCTGCGTGTGGAGCGCACCCAGGCAAGAAACCAAAACTAAAAGTGAGTGATCTGTGTTGTAAGCAGGCTGCTGGGCTCCAGTGTGTGTATCAAAGCAGAGGCTGAGGGAATGTTCTAGTTATCAACTGTGTCATGTGGGACTGGTTGGTGGCATGTCTCTTTTCAGTTTCCATGGTAACTGCAGAGTAATTGCTCAGAAAGGCAGACACAGGCCCACCATTCATGCATGTACAACACATTCATATAGATAGTAAGACAGAAGATAGAAGGTGTGCTTTACTGTAAATGTGGATTAGACTCATGCTTGTATAAGTCCTTCTTTTATTGCTAGGTTATTTTTTTAAACTCTTGTCACATGGGTATTTTAATTTCCCTGGTGATGGGGGTTTGTGATATGTCTGTTTTTCCAAGACCTTTTTTTTAGTTGTTTTTTCCACATCAAACAAGTACCATACTGCATCAGTTTTGATTATCAACATGTGGTACATTTGTTTTTTCCCTTCTGTACGAAAGGAACTGTAAAAGCCTGTTCTGTCAGTCGTTTGTCCTGAGGGCTAAATATCTTATTTCAAGATACATTGCACACTTCCTGTTCAGTCCAAAGTTTCCCTCTCTTTGCACTTTTGTTTTCCATTGTGCTCTACCTTATAGTCTTAAATGCTAGTCAATTTCCCAGTTAGTCAGCTGGAGCTCCTCTCCATCTACCCTGCAAGTTGCAGTATCCTGAAGCTGTGCTCACCAACCAGACCTGGAGTGTCTGAAAGCAAAGAAAAACTTCCTGTCAGGGTTAGTTTTGTTAAGTTGCAGGAGAAACATAATTTAAACAATAACCTGATAAAAGCCCAAAGTAGAACTTTAGGTCTCAAATCAAATTCATTTTCTGCATAATTTCTCACTGAGACTGAGTAGTGTAATAATGTGCACTTTTTTATTTTTTCACATCATCTGCCTTCGTGGATGTTTTACTTTTGACATGTATATTGACACAAAATATTAGAATGTTTTTACAATTGACAGCTTATTTTGAAGTATCCAGGTGATTCAGAGATACAGTTAGTGTTTTGTCTTGGAGTTGGGCTTATATCTAAATGTAATTTTGTCATGGAACATTTTTGTTTACATAAATGTGTTTTGTGCTATTAGGACAGGGGCTATACTAAAGAGTAATATAAAATGTAAAGACAAATCTTTTAAAAATTGGGCTCAACCTTGATTACACCATTTAATCATTTTTAAACAATAGTCTGGCAGAGATGGATTGAGTTAATTATTGAAATCTGGTGGGTCCATCAGTAATATGAATACTTACAGCTTGATGTAGACTGGCAGAGACATTATCACAGGCATATTTCTATGCTCACTCTGCAAAACATCTACTAGATCAGCAGTTATATTTGGTTGAAATGGATATGCATTTCAGTCTGAATCATCCTCACAGGTGTGCTGTTGGTTTAAGATCCAGCATTACTGTGGACAAGAACATGACATTAATCTCAGATTCATGCAAAGTCTTTGAAATATTTTATTTAGATTGCCTGAAACTTTGGAACTATTAAGGCATTACATTTATGTCTTTTGCCATAACACTTAGTGGAACATTGGTCTCAAAATGTGGACAACATACAATAATAGGCAGTTTATTGCCACTGTTAACACAAAAAGCAGACTCTTGAAGTTAGCATTATTGTCCCTCCATATTTAAACTATTACCAACAGGAAATAGAACTTTGTGAATGTCAAAATGTTGTATTGAATTGGTTAATCAGTAAGTATTGCATAATCCATTATAGGGTCATGCTATAATTCCGAAGACTTTTTAGTACTGTATGTTTCCATGTTTCCAGGTGCATATACAGTATGCAAGGAACAAGTAAAGGTTTCTTCTCTGAAAAGAGAAGAAAAGAAACAACGTTTTGGCTTTGGAATCTTCTTTGGGTCAAAAAAAGGCTCCCCCAAGACATCCGAAGAAGGCTCCACAGTCGAAACGTTGTTTCTTTTCTTCTCTTTTCAGCATAGAAGAAACCTTTACTTGTGCCTTTGCAGCCTACGCATGCTGACACAGCTATCTCCTGTACATGCTATTCAGTATGTGTGGTTATGGTTGTGTTAGCACTGAGGATAAAGTTGGAATTAGGATGTGTTTAGAATCTGAATACTTTATTTTCAGTCATAGGAATGGTGTTGAAAATAATTTTAAAATTAAAAATGCAGCAGACTCAGGAATATTAAAAAAACAGAGGCAAGTGATAACATGTTTTAAATTTGGGTTTTTTTACAGATATGTAATTACCTCATCCTTTAAAAATGTATCGATGTTTTCAGCTGCGCTGTGAACAAAATGTTTGTTGGGAATTACTTATTTTAGTTCAGAAACTAAAACAAAAATATTTACAATGTTTGACACTCTTTGGTTCGGCACACCAAAATATTTTTATGTATGAGTGCTAGCACTAGTGAATAAGTATTGATTTTTTTGTAGTTTGCTTTTTATGACATTTTATAAAGAAAGCAAGCACATGAATTGGAAATTAAAGCAATAAACCACAGTTGATAAATATTAACTTTTCAGCTTAACTGTCAAATTGCCATGACCAGTTGAGTGAGCAGGATGTCATTGCACAATCAGTGGTGATGTAAAGAGAGATAGTGCTCCTGCCCAGGGAGGGGCAAACACACCTGAGCACACAGCATAACTTCAAAACCACAGCTCTACAAACTGTACCTACCTGTTCCAGAGACCGCTGCACTTGCTGCATTTTAGGGCCCGCAACTTTAAATATGTCCAAGTGTTATATCCACAGCTTGAGTTATTCTTTTAAACTATTTAACTGTTCTTTTAAATGTCGTACTATGTGATGTTCTGCTTTTAGTTTTGAAGGAATGTAGGGCAAGAAAGCCTTTTTTTCTGCTATTTGCAGTTTTTATCAGTGCAAAGCCAACTAGAAGATTTCTGTCTCCATCTTATTTAATACACTATAACATGTTCTATATTTTGTAATCTTCTTATACTAACTATTCTGCACTTTATCAACTTCTAAAGAAAAGGCATTGAAAAGTAACAGATATGTAGAACTGGGTTCCAGAGTCATGTTCTGTATGCAAAATACTGCAATAAATTAAACAAGCTTACTTCCATTAGCTGGGAGGTTTACTAACAGCCCTAAGATCAATATAATGTAAGTTCTTTTCTGCTGTCACCTTGAGCAAAAGAAACAATGATTTTTCTAGTTAAGAGTGCATGAGTTTTAACTTCTTACCAACTGGAAGAAACGTTCCCCAGTTAGTTCCCAAAATGTTGTAGAACTTGTGTTAGTGATGTCATCTCACATTTGAAACAAGACCAGTTGGGTTTGTTTCTGCTTCACCTGCTTTTCTGTAACATTGAATGACTTGACCAAAGGAAGCCCAATAATCATTACTTGTATAGGCATCTGCACAGTGAGGTTGTACTGAGTTGTCAAGCCCAAATCAAGCCAAGCAAAGCTTTATAGCAAATTACTTAATGAGACATGATTCTGTGGTGAGACTCAGTAGGAGAACTTTAAAACCATGGCAATCAAACCTAACTGCCTGGCGTTCATAATACTGTGCATTGTTTCAATAGGCAATATTTAAAAGTGCATTGTGCTCTAGTAATTTAAGGAAGCATAACTTTACTGATTTAAAATCTGTTTTCACAGATTTGTTTATGTTAAACATCTTCTGTCTTTTATCACATTTGAGACATCCTTTTGTAAAGTTGATCAATAGCAAGGAATCTGAGACCTGATTGAGTTGAGATTACATGTTCAGTGAACTGTGTATTTTCCACTCATATTGCTGAATTTCCTCTACAAATGAAGACTCAGACACATTTGGTTTCATCACAAACTGGATGACTTTGAACACGAGTTTGCAGGTTCTGTAACTGTGAAACTAACAATGCCAGCATACATACCAAAACCACCCTATATATCTACAATTATAGATTTTTGCTTTTCCAATTCTTTTTTGTCATTGATTGTGCTTAGAAAAAAAAATATTTAAGAGCACAGTTATAATTGCACCTGACTAGTGAAAAACACTGTAATCAAATCATCAGTTATAAACTTATCAAATATTTGCCCATAGAGAGTCAGTATGGAATTGAAATTCTATTTAAATTAAAAATGTCTACCCTAAATTCCTGCTGAAGCAGATTATTTTTTGTTTCATAAAAGGCAGTATAGAGAAATCAGACATATGTTCTGTGGGTGTCTCAATCACAGAGCTATCCATCTTCATTTTGCAACATAAGTGATGATAGATTTAGGTAATTTACTGTTTACTTTACCTAGAACATTAGAAGAAAGCATAGTAAAGTAATTGTTATTGTAATACAACCATGTGAAAGTGAAATAAATGATATTAGTCCAGTTACTATTTTAAAATGGTTTTTGTACAAACAGGTGTGACGCCAGTGTAGTGTGATAAAGGTTAGACAGTGTACCATGTAAATATTAATATTAACTCAAAACATTATTTAAAAAGATATGAAATTTCATCTTTGTAGAAAAGGTGATCTACTGTATGTGGAAATTATTGATCTACAGCCATGTCGATTTTTCACAAGAAGGCATGGTATCTTTAACAAATATCGCAGCTGGTTTCCCTCAGACCAGTGCAATGCTGTTTTGTACAAACCATTCTTCCTGTAACCAGATGAAACCACAAACTATTTCACAAGGGTTGGCAACCATTGTTTTCCTCTTAAGTTGAAGAGCAAAGTACCCTGAGTTATTAACTAAACAGCCACTGATAGAGTACTTCTCCCAACTTTTTCATTTTTAAAAAAGCTTAACAATATGGCGGAACTGATAATATTATAACTTTGTAAAGAGATAATGAAAACTACTTTGTATCATTATTTTGTAAAGCTACAATACTAAGGTATACAGTGGCTTTACAACAACTAAAATATGTTTTTGATACATGATTTGTTTCAGTTATAACTGAACTCAGAAACATACTCATTAAAGTTGAGCTTCAGTAGTGTACCTAAACTAGGTACATACAATCTTACCGTAGGAATGTACTTCAGTGTACAGTACTGTATATGAAGTGCATTAAGAATCTTGTAGGAGAAATATGAATACTTTAATCTCTACGATTTCTTTCTAGGTAGATTTGTAGGAGGTAGACTTTATAGACTGGTGAGACTTCTAGTCTGTTGCTGTGAGCTGCAGGACTGTAATGTGTATTGTGGTCCTTCAACCTGAAAAGACAGCACAAAGTCCCCAGCAGTGTGAGGAGGTGAATAGCTGCAGTCTAATATATGTGAAAACATGTTTTAGAGAAATAGGTTGTAATTGTTTTAGAAAGATTAACCTCCTTACATAACACTGTGACGTACTGTATACTGAGTAAGATGCATTGTAAAAAGTGAAGTGGTCTTGCTACACACTGTGTTAGGGTAATGTTCCCTTTCAGTTGGGATTAGTAAATACCAGGTGCTTACATTTTAACTTCTGCTTAACCAGGAGTGCATGGGTGTTTCTCTGATGAAACTTCCTGTATTTGTTGAGCCTGTAAAGAAAAGCAGCTCTTGCACAAAACCAAAAGAGTAAGTGCAGTGCAGTCTGCACAACAGAGAAGCTTTTAGCTGTGTGCACATCACTGCACTAACAGTAACATGGGCTTAGAGAAGATGTAATTTCCCAGCCTTCACTGTACTGATGATCCTGTTTTGTCTTTAGGGTTTTAGTTGGTTCTCCGCTTTTGCCAGTAGGTTAGTGAGGACCCTAATAAAGAGATCCTATGAAACTAGGAACATGTTCTCAGAGGGGTTCAGATCTGCTGTCTGGCCAGGCCATAGCTTATTAACAATGATCAGTAGAGTTGTGCGAGGCACTTTACCAAATAAAGCACATGTCTGTGTATTAGAAAAGTACTGTTAGTGACTTTGTTCCTTTCCAGCAATTCTTTATCTTCAGCTTGTTGTATTTAACAATGCACATTGTTTTTCTTTGACCATTTGTTGCACAAGCTCCAAATGTTGTAAATTTGTGAAGTTTTTCATAAGAATAACCACTATAATAAAGATATAAGTATTAATTAATTTTTCCCCCTTTTTAGAGTGCACTAATCATCATTTTTTACAGGCTATTCCAGCTGAGGTCTGTTTACTTCTGAAGAA
The DNA here is from genome assembly GCF_059453375.1 of Lepisosteus platostomus. Lineage (NCBI taxonomy): Eukaryota > Metazoa > Chordata > Actinopteri > Semionotiformes > Lepisosteidae > Lepisosteus > Lepisosteus platostomus. The sequence continues at coordinate 15,917,591 of NC_142627.1, read as the reverse complement.
TGGGAGTGCTGGAGTTTGTGAAATCGCAGTTCCTCTGTCATCTCCTTATCTGCTATGTGTTCCTTGTCAGTGGCCTCATCATCAACTTCATTCAGCTATTAACCCTGTTAATCTGGCCATTCAACAAGCAGTTCTACAGGAGGCTGAACTGCAGGCTGGGATACTGCATAGCGAGCCGTGAGTGCCCTGTGCCCATCACTACCACATTCATGCTACTCTCACAGCTGTTGCTTTATAATTCTAGTGAATTTTGCTGAAAGGGAAATTACACTAGGGCAAATCTGAATTGATCTTTAGAACATGTACACATAGGGTTTTTATTGCATTCAACTGGAAGAACTTCAGTACAGGTATAGCTTCTATCCACAGCACAGCAACAATTTGACATGTATAAAGGGAAGCTCTAAGATGCAAGGACACTTAAGAGGAGATGCAAGGACATTTAAGAGGTTTATCTCCTTAAAGCCTTTTCTAGTGCTTTTTTCGTCTATAAGGTTTAATCTATGATACAAGCTAAATTAAGACCCACTAAATAAACAGGAAAATACCCCTGAAGCAAAACTGTTGGATAATTCTAGTATTGAACTGTAACTGTTGTAACCAATGTAACTTTCACATCTACCTGATTTTATCCTGTACCCATGAGTCACCAATATGGCACTTCCAATATAATTTAGATCGTGAATGTGAAGCTGTGGAGGAAAATAAAAACACTGTAATGTCATTGTTTAGCAGTGAAAGTTCCAGTGTGCTATTATTCTGAAAGTTCTATGAATGTCTTTGCTAAAAGTAAGTTAATTTTAACTTGGTGACTTAACAGGTGTATTGACCTATGATGGTCATTCTCATTGCAGTGCCAAACTGCTGTGATTTCTTAAGGGACCTAAACTTAATATTATATGCAATGTATCTTTATCTAATACTGACTATATAAGAATGAAAAAACATTGTCACTGTGTCCATGAAAGGCACATGTTACTGTACTGTACATTAACCAAATGAAAACCCTTGTGAACTTGCTCATGAAGTTCATCTCTAGTCTCCTAGTGTTTCATTCATTCAGGATTGTTGGTACGGGTCTATAGTCAGCATTAAGTATTCATGTGCGATTAGAGTTTTGTTAGGATTGGGGTTTGGGTTAGGATACTTTAAAAATCTATGAAAAAAATTACCATTTTTTTAATAGTAATATTGCCAGCTCATAAGGGAGAAGTTAATACAGAGGGCAAATAGGAATTTGTATCTGTTTATTTATGGAATGTATTTAGTGGTTCCTGTGCTGACGGTGACCCCATGAGGTGACAGTTGTGAGGTTCTCATGAAGTGTAGTTTTGAATTCTGCAATTTGACATTAGGGTCTTTAAAAACCTGTGTGGCTGTGACATTTCTCGGCTTCTTGTGCTTCCCTGTAGAGATGGTGGCCCTGCTTGAGTGGTGGTCGGGTACTGAGTGCAGGCTCTACACTGATCTGGAAAGCTATAAACTCTATGGCAAAGAAAACGCCATTGTCATCCTTAATCACAACTTTGAGATTGACTTCCTCTGCGGTTGGACCTTTTGTGAAAGATTTGGAGTCCTAGGGGTAAGAGATGGCATTAAGTTATAAATATTGTTTGTTTTTCTGTTTGTTTTGTTTTCGAGCTAACTTCTTAATAACTGGAGAACCTAATTTTGTTTAGGAGTGCAAGCTTACTGAAATACTTACTGAAAAGAGATTCTCTAAATGTTTGATTGTGAAACTGTACCCTTAATTTATATTTTTTACTATTGAACAGTAGTAAGCCTGTCCATATACAATCATTAAAATATTTTGTGCAATAATTGAAATACATAGAATTTTTATGAATCAAATAAAATGATAGACGAGACCTGAAATTTCATAGACTGACAATGTTTTAAATGCAAAACGTAGCCTCAAGTACTCAATTTAAATATATACTGGCATTACACGTAAATCTAGTATTTATTTTATGCTAGTGTTTACGCCCTTTACAACAAGGTTCATAGCCTTTGTTTATGTGGAGTAGCCATAGGATCTGACTGTTTCCTGTCCATTTTCAAAACCCTCTTCTCACAAGGCACACACGACTTACTCTACAGCAGAAAATTCCTTTGGCAACTGCTTCTTTAAAAACGGGCATACGTACAGTACCAAAGATATTATACAGTATAGGCCTCAGACCAGCAGCAGTCTTAGTTACGCCTTGTTCTGATGGCTCTAAGAGAATCCTTTTCTTTCAGAGCTCCAAGGTCCTGGCTAAAAAAGAGCTGTCTTATGTACCTCTCATTGGCTGGATGTGGTACTTCCTTGAGATTGTCTTCTGCAAGCGGAAGTGGGAGGAGGATCGAACGATGGTGGCGAAGAGTTTACAAAACCTCCGAGACTATCCCGTGAACTACTGGGTATGACCAACTGAAAAATGCTCCGCAAGTACAGTCCAGCTGAACATCCCAACATAAGTGCTTTCTGCAGTGTTCTCCTTATGGGACATGAACCTTCTCTTTTACTGATCTGAAAAATTGTGTACCTGATTTGTGGCAGCTTTAAAACCAGCAGTGGGTTTGTTTCAGGGTAGGACAGTTTTGATTCTCCCCAAAGACAAATCAAATTGTTTGTTGGCTGACAAATTTGTTACAAGGGGCTCATGAGTGGCTCAGCAAGTAAAGAGAGCTTACTTCAAGCACAGCTTGAGCTCTGTGATCTTGACATTGAGAGTTTGAGTCTGGGTCATGTCACTAACTGATTGTGACTGGAATTTCCCAAGCTGTGATGAACATTTGGCTCGGGATTGCTAGGGGCAGAATTGGGATCATTTGGCCCAACTCATTTTATTATTTTTGACTAGAACGTTACAAACGAGTGATTCTTGCACTACATTTGCACTTACTGTATCAGGATATCAGTGATGCTTTCGAGTATAAGGCATTCCAGCATACTAGTTTTGTGAGTTCATTTGGCAGGCTAAATACATCCTTTTTAGATCTGTATTATTCATTAAAAAAGTAAATGAAGGCTGAGGGAAAGGCCATGATTAATATATCATATAATATGACCCTGAGAGCCATAATACACGTAGTAGGTAACATTCTACAGCTTTCAAAAAAAAAGAACTATAGCCATTGATGCATCTTTAACATCACCTTGATGTCATTTCTGTGTTTTTGCAGTTTCTATTACACTGTGAAGGGACACGTTTCACAGAGAAGAAGCATCAGATCAGCATGCAGGTGGCAGAAGCTAAGGGGCTGCCCAAGCTCAAATACCATCTCCTGCCCAGAACAAAAGGCTTTTGTGTCACTGTGCAGAACCTGCGCAATTCTGGTAAGGAGCAGAAAGGAGTTCATCGCAATATTTTATTATCGTATGTTTGTTGTACTGAGACATTTGAGAAGTAAAGAGAGAACTCATTGTACCTGCCATGCAGAAACACTGGAGTAATGTTAACTCGTGTCCTGTAATAGCTGAGTATGGGATCTGGTCAATTCTGACTTTAAGAGCCTGTGCCTAAGTAAATAATGTGTTGATGTACTTTGATTTTCTCCATGGTAGCAGAGCTGTGAGTCAGAGCTTTATGAGTCCACCATTTTTTTTTATTGTCTAGAGTTGCAACAGAAAAGGAACAAACTTCATTTTGACATGCATCTGGGCAAAGTGAAAGCAGGGCTTGATTGCCTACAGTTTAGGGACACAGATACAAATATTCCCTCTGCAGAAAGGACCTTGAGACACTAGTTACTATAAATCTACAAGGGATGGTATAAGATACTGTTACCACAATTGGGGTCACTGAAATTATTGGGAAGAATGGGAATCCCAAATCATCTGCACCCTGGTGCAATCCATGTGGTGCTGATGCACAGTTTATTGCTTCCAACTGTGTTAATCGGCATAATGAATTTACTTATCTCATGCTTGTTCAGTAAAATTTCAGTGAACATGTTACACAAAAGGAGGTCTTTTTCATTTAATAACTGACTTTGTTTCAGTTACAGTTTAAGTGATTTTGCTTATCTTTTTCTTCTTCACCTTTTGGCTTTTTTCAGTTTGCAAGCTCAGAGTAAAAAAAGCAGGTGTGAATAATGCCCATGAAACTTTTAACCCAAGTCATCAGGTGAAATGCAAGGACAGATGTGCTGACTCATTGTGTGGTTTTACTCTCTGTTTGCTCTGTAGTTGCTGCCGTGTACGATTCTACACTTAATTTCAGAAACAATGAAAACCCAACTCTACTGGGACTTCTCAATGGGAAAAAGTATCATGCAGATTTATATGTGAGGTAAGAGGCATGTCATCACAGGAACTTGTAGTTGCAATTGCACTCTGCACAATCACACAACTTTGATACTTCTGGGCACAATGTGCAAATAATTGTGGAAAGTTTGCTCTAGTATTTCAAATAATATTTTGAAAACATTTACTTGGTAGCGGTCCTTTTTATTTTTATGGATAGTGTGTTGGATTAATTTCTAAAAGGTTACATCACTATTTGATACAGTTCAAACAGATAGCTGCATCAGCATGTGTAGGTTTATTCCATGCTGAAAAGAGAAGAAAAGAAAAACTCCCTGGATGGGATATGCCAGTCTATCAGGCTTTCCAATGCCATGCAAATACCAAACTGAATTTTTAAAACAAAGCCTCCTGGTTTTGAAAACTGTCAGACCCGTAGGTGGTAGAGGAAGGTTAAATGCCTGGGGGTAATGGAAAACCAGTAGACCCTGTAGTCCAGGAATATAACTGAACATTTTAAAATGACAAAAAGGAGCATTGCCCTAATTTTCTTGTGTTAACATGCATTCTGTTTTACGCACACTGCAAGTACTACGTACATAACTATTTAAAATACTTCCTATAACACTAATCTCTTGTATCATGCACAACAAGAAACTCCTGGAGAGTTTTAATCGGTATCTTTGTGAGTAGTCATTTGGGATACTACTGTACATACCCTATGTATAACATGCCTGCTGTACATAGAATTCTTACAATTCATATAAAAAAGTAAAAGGGCACATGTCAAAATCTAAACACTAAAGGAGAGAAATGTGGATGGTGTTAAATCTTGGACTTTATTTATTTCTTCTTGTTCCTAGGCGGATTCCTTTAGAAAACATTCCTGAAGATGAGGTAGAGTGTTCTAACTGGCTCCACAAACTGTACCAGGAAAAGGTGAGAACTACCCTGATTTCCACTGTAGAATATGGCTGAGACAGCTTATTTAATGTTTTGATTAAGTGATCTTTTTTTTAATTAAAAAGTGTACCAAACCCATTAAACGGGAAAGGATTTGAATACCTGGTGTTTTTTAATTGCCTGTGCCTTTTAAGTTTCTGTGTTCATACCTCCAGAAGCACTGTACCATTTGAAAGGAAGGACTAATTCATAGTCTGGCTGAAAGACTCTCTTGCTAAATAATTTCTCTCTAAATGAGCATGCATGCATGAAAGTGTACTTTTAGTGTTTGAGGTAACCATTATTTAATCTCTGGAGTGTATCCTTAGGTACTCAAAGATTTTTATCAATACAGTACTGCACACCCAACACAAGAACTGTTAGAAACAGTTCAGCCCAACTGTAAGTTAAATACACTTTTCATATTATGTAAATATCTTTTTCAAAGTTTAAAATGAAAGCCTTGCTTTTTCATCGGAACCAACCCAGTGCTGATGCTGCTTATCCACTCCTTTTCTCCACTAGGATGCTTTTCAGGAGGAGTACTATAAAACTGGGCGCTTCCCAGGCCAGGCAGTCAGCCCGCCACGGCGTCCCTGGGCTCTCCTTAACTTTCTCTTCTGGGCAGCTCTCCTGCTGTACCCCCTCGGCCATCTGTTGGTCAGCGTGATCAGCACCGGCTCCTCCATGACGCTCTTCAGCTTCATCGCCCTCTGTGTGGCAGGTCAGTGTGCTTGCAAAGGCACCTTTGAAACTAAAGCGTCCGCAGTACATCGCTGAACCAGCACAGAATTCTGTGCCTCAGGCATGCCAGGACGACACTGGTGGGGTCCCAGCTGCTCTGAGGACAGTGGCTAGGGGAGGGAAGGGCAAGATGTAAAAATGGGAAGGGGGGTCGGTACGATAGGAAATCCATGCTGAAGAAAGAAGGGTATCCCTGAAGGACACTATTAGACCTACTAAAAAAAATGGTAACATTTTATATAAAGTACATATTGATCCACAAGAAAACCAATGGGATCCTGAACCAGTCCCTTATTTTCTGTGTCTCCCTTATTGAGGTAGACTTTCTTTATGCTAATACCAATTTAAAAGTTTGTTGTTAATTTCTGGGTTATTATCTCACGTATAGAATTGGAATGAGCAGCTTTAAGCCTTGGGGTCCTCACTCGAATGAATGCTTGTAGAATATTTGGGATTTATATCATATCATATCAAGCGTGATTAATTCTTTTTTTTTCCTATGTCCAAATATTTTATTAGCAAACTGTCAGTCAGGTACTCGTAAGTATAGCTTTACATCACTGGAAGTATGGAATTTTAAAGCATGCTGCCTTGCAGTTGAATTGCATGACACTCATTTTTTCAATCCTGGTTTATGTAAAGTCTTACAAAATTGAGGAACTTGATGGGCCAAGTACCTTCAAATTACAGAACGAGTTTTATCTGTTACAGTAATGTTCTTCTGTAATGGTATGTGCTCATTTAATGGATTAAATAATGGTTGCAAGTTTTCAAGAAATAAGCTCAAGAAAGCTTTAAAAATAAAAGACAGGGCAAACGTACCAAGAGTCACTATCATAATAGTGCTGGTGGTAATTTTGAAAATGACCCAGGCTGAAAAAAATGTACTTGCTTAACTTACTTTGTATGTTTAGTGATAAGAATTTAAGTAAGTGATGAATGATATTGCAGTGTTATTGAAAACTTTAAAGAGAATAATCTGCATGTTTTAAAGCATTCAATCTTCCCTACAATCTTAACAGTCCTTTCACAACATAATATAAAAAGAATGTTTTCTATGCTGTGGAGTTAAGAGTCTTCTGAGATGATGTGGAGGATTTGACTGAAAACCTAAGGCAACCCATAAATAAGTTACTGATTCAAAACAAAACTATTAAATGATTTGAGATCATCTGCTGTCTCAAGCCATCCACTCTCTCGTCAAACATACAGACTGTCTCAGCAGAGGCTGCTGGTTAGCACAGCCAGAGACTGAAAGCTTTTAGAAAAGGTTCACATGACATTACATGGCTTTTGATTCCTAATGTGTTGACAAGCTTGTGAACCAGCTGCGCTGAGGATTTTGATATCCGCAGGAGCATCTGTCTTTCCTGTCCTTAGGATTTATTGCTTCTTTATCCAAATTATAGTTTATGAAACAAGCGTATTTTGTACTTTGGAATTAGCAGATGATGAAATAGAAGGGGAAAATGTTGTAGTATTACACTGTAAATACCCCTGTACAGGCCTACAGCCATGGTCTCTTTTGTTTCAGTGTTGACACTGATTACAGTGATGCACTGATTTGACAGTAAATGCATGATATAGTGCTTTGTACACCTAGCAATGCATTAATTATTTACCAGGTATGGGCAGTATTATGCCTTTGTGGACATTGACTATGTACTAAACATTTTATCCATGAACTAAGCACCCACCCAATCCTCCAAGATTCATGTTATTAATATTGTTGCTGTGTGTAATGGTACTTTACAGAACAACTTGCTCTCCCTTTTTTTTTGTTTCAAGCTTCTGTTGGAGTTCGGTGGATGATTGGAGTCACAGAGATAGACAAGGGATCCAGCTATGGGAATAAAGATTTGCAACGAAAAACCAACTGAAATATTCAGAAGCCATGACAAACCAAAGGCGACACACATAGCTTTGTATTATAACAGGATAAAATGCTGATATATGCAATGAACACTATTAACACTGGTACTATAAAAATATGGAAGACGCCTACAGGGCACACTACCTGCTGTACAGAAGAGTTCATGAGCTTTCAAAAGTTAGGAAAAACTAGTGGTGCAGCTCAATTCATTATCACAGACTGAAGGACAGCTTAAGTCACTTATTGTATATGTGCCTTGATAGCACATGCATTCATTTTTATGGATACATATAGATGCCTTACAATTACACGTGATGTAGCTACAAGTGTTCAGATGCGGTGCTAATAAGACCATTATGAATTTTTATTCCAGTTCACCTTGTACTGCCTAGACCCTTATAAGCTGCTGTGGTTCAGATTATGATATCTGCCCTAAAAACAGATTAAAATTTAACGGCCAAGAATCTCTTTATAAACAAGTTGCACTGAAAAACCCTTGTAAAAGTCCAGTTCCTTCCACAGCAAAGCACAAGTTAACTGTGTAACAGTAGCAATTCTCATTAGTGCCAGTACTTGTGAGCCATTTCATTAAAATACCACGTCACATTGCTTTTACATTGGCTCTAAATCCATGGCATTTAATCCAAGGGTAAACTTTAATTATTTTAATAGAACTAACCATGGTGTACAATATGGTTTCTTGCCTAAATAATTTGTCTCTTGGTGTAGCCGTTTTTCCATGTAATTTGGAAAAATCTAATTGCTGGTATTCTATTGATAAGATAGCACAACAACATTCAGGTTTAGAATATAAAGATTGTTTTGCTTATGTGCAATTTTGGTTAGATTAGTTACAGACTTACATCAATAAAAATAACTTTTTGGACATAATGGCCAGTCTGTAATGTAGCTATCAAGAACAGTTATTCAAGGTATTAATTACTTAATTTCCATATATCCATAAGCTGAACTTCCCATCCCATCTGTGAAACTGACTTTCACATCTACACATTTCCCAAAGCCTTTGTGCTATGCCAGATAGGACAGGTGTAAGAGGAAACAACACTGGAGTTGCATAGTTAGGGCAACCGCATGCCCAAACTACATGTCATACTACAGCTAAATGGAAACAGATGGCTGACCAACAGGAACATGGTCAAATTACAATGTCATTTTGGTTGCCTTGGCTGCTAAGGAAAGTACAGTAGCAGAGGTTTTGTCAGTGTTTTTGTCAGTCAGTTGCAGGAAGCTTGTTTTCTTGTGTCAAACAGTGATTACTAGTATTACGATAATAGGACATTTCAGTGTTTGATTGGACAGAGATTCCGTATTAAAACAACTTTCAGTATTTAATGTGAAAGTGGAGTGATTGACAGAGGCAGTTTTCAACTGCTTTTAATATTTATAAAGGGTATAATGGATCAAATATAGTCAAGGGAATAGTATTTTAATTTTGCACTGCACTTTGAAATATGTACTTTTAGAGAGGGGCCTAATAAAAATGAGACCATGAGACAGAGATAAAGTAAAACCATTCTTGTAAAGCAGGGTTTCCAAGAGCCTGATATCAGGATTTTATTTTCATTCCAGCTGAGCCCTTAATATCTTAACTGAATAATTGTATTTCTCGTGTGTGTGTTGTTATGGATATCTGCAGGTGACCTTAAATCTGTCCTAGTTTCAGAGCTGGACACAACTTTAAAGAGCGCAGTAGGGTTAAAGGTTTTACAACTGAGGATGAAGTGAAATACAGGAGTCGCTAGGCATGCAGGACCTGTTGTAAAGGCCTCCTAAAAAGCCAAACCCCGAGGGGGCCCACCAAAAAAAGCCGATTTGTCAAAAGTTGTTTTTAAGTCACAGTGACCTCCAAGCCACCTCTTAAGGAGCTTGCCCGACACCAGAAATATCAACGACCCTTCCGTAATTCCACCGCTGGAAAATAACCTGATCAAGAGGGAATTAAGTGGTTCCATTTTGTTGATTGCAAATTTGCCGACATTGCAGCGCACTTCAGAATTTGTTTTTATCAGTACCTGCGTACTGGGGTATTGCTGAATCTAGCTCTGATGTCTGACAATTCATAAAGCAGAAATTAATGCTTATGCAGTAAATGAGAACACAAAATCAGGTGAAATAGTTCATTTTATGCAAGCCCATATCTTTGTCCTCTTTACACAATTGTGTTTATTTTGTACCAACAGAAAAGACTGTCTACTATGATCTGTGCTACTAGTCTCTTCAACTTATAAGCTTTGCTAATTGCTCTGTAAATCATTGGAATGAAATGCAAGTGACTGTTAATATGAAAAGTACAAACCATATAAATAGAGCATGAGAAGCTTTGATGTTTATTTCTGAGGCACACAAATATATCATATGTATATAATGCAGCAAAAACATGAGCATTGTGGATTCTTCTTTGTTTTAATAAATTATTAATTTGTCAAGACTGGCAGCTCTGTTTAGTGTTAATATCTGGTATAAGGCGTGTACCCTAATGAGGATTGGCATATAGAAGACTTGCCGTTAAGATTTTGGAGAGATCAAAGCTCCCAATGCTCTTCTTTATTGAACCTCTTTTGATCACAAATGCGATTTATCTGTGCTTTTCAAAAAATTTACAGGCAGTAACTGGATTTTAACACTCCTTTAGTGACTTCGTGCTACTCCTTTAAAGAAAATTTCAAACTTAACATGAATAAATATTTTTTTTTGTAAATTGTAAAGTCTGATGTTTTTTTAATTGTTACTACTTGCTTGGTGTCTTATTGACAAGTTCCTTGAAAAAAGGCTATGAATTTATAAATGTACTTCTGCCATGGAAGGAAATAAATGCTCAGCACTTCCTGTCTATTTTTACTTATTTCCTGACAACAGCCTGCTTGAGCTATCTGTTGCAACCCGCAAAACAAACTTGTATTTTTCATTACATTAATGTATTTTTAGAAGTATGCTCCTATTGTCATGCACTTCCCATTATTACATGTGATTATACCTAGAAAGTCTTTAAATATTCATAAAAGCCTACAATATTCACAAACCACTTACCTAAGAGAAAGGATGGCTGTCTAGAATTTTGTTTTGCACAAGTACAGTTCCTCCTCTATAACTACAGGTAACAATAAAAACACAGATTCTGTCCTTTTGAAGAATTCTGTTTCACAGAACATATTTCCTAAAATAAACAATTTATTGGAAAAAAAAATTGATCAGTCTTTGCAGAAGACAAACTTACAGAAGCTGGCAAAACGAGTTTTACAGAAGTCAGTGCATTTGTACAAATTAAAAATAGTTGCACAGCACAACAAACAGGAAAAAGCGAAAACAAAAATCATCTTTACACAGTCTAGAGACTATCCGACAGTAGAAGTCCAGAATTTCAGGGTCAGAACTCCCGGCCGTTCCCCTGCCGTTCTTTTGCAAGTTGATGGCAGAAACCACAAGTGGTCCTTGTACAGTAGTAATGGCACTTTTACCTAAACATGCACTTATTATTTGCCATTTTGTTTTTCCATTGCAAACATCACAGGAGCAGCATGTGCCAGAATTGAATGCAGCAGCAGCAGTAGTTTGGAGTGACCTCCTTGATTGCTGAGCTTGTCAGTCAGAAAGGGACACAGACTTCACTCCATGGGCCAGAGGAGTTCCAGAGCCTTATATCACAGGGATACAAGTCATGAGCAGCAGGCCAGGAACTGCTGCAGGTATAGGTATCCTCTTGGGGAGTGTGGATGATTTTGTGTCAACACTATTTAAATACAACCAGTAAAAATGTGTTTCAAGGCAAGATAGTGAAAATAATTAACCCCAAAATCGAATAAATAAAAACCTTTCTAAGCTTGCCCTAAACAATAGTTATAATGAGAACCCTTTTGTGGATCTTACTCATTTCTCCAGTTTTAATGGAACACAAGAACCAGTACAACACACACTTCTGAGCTCATACCCTGCAGGTTCGTAACATCTGCCCTTCAACAAGGCCGAATTAATCGGCACCGTTCCCTGTTGGTAATTGAAGTCGCAGCCACTCTCCCCTCTGTTGGAACAGAGTTGCACTTCTTGGGCAAAAAAGCAATAGCTGCAAAAAGAACCCAAGCTTTGTTCTTATTTTCTAATAAAGGTCAGCAGAACAGCAAGTCTGGAAGTGGCTACTAAGCTTTACAATTCTATATACATGGATTACCAATCCAATTCTATGTACAAAAATGCCCCTTACTATACACTTAAGACTTGCTTTTCTGCTGGACTTGTCAGTGTTACTGGATGAGTGATTGAATCCAGCTGTGAACCTCAATAGCTAAAATGCATTGTTGTTTGTCTGAACACAATTTATTGTAAATATTACATACAGTAGTGATTTGTTTGTATGTGTCAGAACAACCGTTGAGTCACTTCAAGCTTCATTCTTCATCTGTACAAACCTGGAATTAAAATGATATTTTTGGAAAAAAAGATATCTACATATGCACTTTCATGCATTAAAATAATGCACAAAGAAACATGAACATCAAAGTTAAACACTCATCAGCTAAAATAGGTAGAACTATTTTATAGAAATATGGATAACAATGAGGTCGCTGCAAGCAAAAATAACAGCTGAAACAAAGGTGTGGGATATGTTCCATAAGGGTCTTTAATAATAATTAATAATTTTCAGACCAATCCCATCCCATTCTTCAAACACAATAGCCTTCAGCTGAGGCTGTAATGAAGGTAATGTGGTACATGACTGAACCGCACTTTTCAACAGTCCTCAAGAGGACTGTTCTGGCCAGCAAAAATCAATGTCTCAAGCTTCTTGTGCCAACCATGAACTCATTGCCCCCTGTGAGCCTACTCATTTGACTGAGGAATTATTTTCCTTAGCTGTTGGCTTGTACCTTATAGATTGCCTGCAACAATAATTTTAAAGCAAAAAAAATCCTTAATGGTTTATAGATTACAGCAGAGAAGAAAATAGCACTAATGTTCTAATGAAAGAAAAACAGGCCAGCAAAATGTTACTGGTATAACATCCTCCACTTACTCATCTAAATAACCCCTTTTTGTCTAACTATGTGTTGGGGGGGGTTAAAACTGTACTGGAATTTCATATCTGATGTCCATGTCTTTGGCTGTGTACCACAGAAGGTTATCTGTTTCCTGGCCTTTGCAGCGATGGAGAAGTTTTAGTGTTTTTTGTTTTTTTTAAGACCACTTAAAAGAAATATCAGAATTCCTGCATAATTCTATTTAAATGAATGACAGACCTAAGGGAGGATGAAACAAAACTGCAGCTTGTGTAATTCTGCCCCATACACTTCAGGGTTCACACAGCTGCAGCTGCGGAGAAAGGTGTGTCAGGGGTACAGTGATGACAGGGTGTCGGTGTACAAGAAAGTTATGACTGACCTTCACAAAAGGGTGGTCAAGCAGTGCACTGGCAGTCCACCTCTGCTTGGGCTCGCTCTCCAAGCAATGGCTTAAGAAGTCCTTGCCTTCAGTGCTCAGCTTCTCAGGGATAGGTGGCTTGTGCCCCATGCCCACCTTGTACATGATCTGGAAGTTGTGCTCATACTCATGCCAGGGGCGCTGTTTTCAAACAAACAACACAACACCATCAGCAAACCTGCTGCTTCTTCAAGACAGCAGTTTCCATTTACCTTAAATCCATAACCGAAGACATATTCTTCTTATTGATATTCTTTAATAGCTGCAGTTCACTATACCTTCTTCTGGCATATTCAGACATTGATTTTTGATAAAAAATGTTCACAAACCTTTGAATGGTCTGCTTTTAAAGTGCTTAAAAAAAAGATCAATTTCATCTTACGGAGCTCTGACCTTTCTATTGTAAAAGCTGGCCTTTACAAAGCATTTAAACAAAAGGTCAGCAGCCGTTTAGAAAACCGCACAGCTGTGCCACCTGCTGGATACAATACAACACTAACAATGCCTCACTGCTTAAATGACTTTGTCCGCACTCGTTTAGGCAAGACTGAAAATGCTAAACATGTCCTCTAGCCAAAACAGAGTTATGCAAATAAAGAAAAGATCCTACGGTCCTATTTAGTTCTTACTCAAGACCCCAGTTTCAGATAAAGGAGGGCATGACTGATTTGTGTGGGAGCTGACTACACAGACTGACGATGAAGAACAAGAAAAGATGTGCATGGTCTCCTGTACAGAGCGTAGACAGAGCTGTAGAGGAGGAGTGAACAGAGAAGACAGACAGGTGGGATGCAGAATGAAGCTATGTAAGAGGTCTGTCTCACCTTGCCTGTAACCATTTCGATGAGGACACAGCCCAGGCTCCAGATGTCAGCAGCTCGCCCATGACCTTCACCCTTTGCTCTAGTGATGACCTCAGGTGCCATGTAAGCTGCAGAGCAACAAGGCATTGTTACTACAGCACTGATGAAAACTGCAGGAAACACCCTGTGTCATCACACGAGAACCGGTTTCTCGCACTTCAGCATAAACAGGTAGCACTGTAACAATGAACATGCAGCACATTGGCACCTCAAATTCCTAACTCACATAAGAGATGTAGCATTACTATATACCACAGTATAATTGCCAGGATATAACTAACTTTAAATGACTGATATGTAATGGACTGGATATGGTGCAATAAAGTCATAATACATGGAAAGAGAACTTCGTGTTTAGAACCAAATAAGATTTGACTTAACAGTCAAATGATAGAATGTACTTTCTGCATCAGAAATGGTCTCACCTGCCGTGCCCAAAGTGCTGTTAACCTCCCCTGGCATTGTGTGGGCATTATTCTTCAGCTTTACTGAACAACCAAAATCTCCAAGTTTAATTAGTCCAGAGGATGTCAAGAAGATGTTGGCACCTGATAAATGAAAAAAAAACATTTTGCTTCATAACTCTGATAAGGGAGATGTTTTAATACTTAGGAAATGTTAGTTGCTTACACCAGGTTGTCTAGGTGTTAAGTAATATTATCTTCAGAGGGATATTATTCCTGGCTAGTTAGCAAGTGCTAACACAAGACTCCCATTTGTTCAGTTTTACATGCACTGAAAAGGCAATAACAAAATGTATTCTAAAAACTAAACAGGGTCAAACAGCAATTCTAAGTGTTAAATATTTTAAATGCCTAACTGAAGTCTCTAAGAAACACGGGGCAGGTTTTCTCTTAAGCAAACTGAATGGGCAGGAAAGGTGCCTGACCTTTGATATCTCTGTGTACGATGCCATGTTCGTGCAGCACGTTGATAGCAATGGTGATCTGTTTGCTGTATAGCCGGATGACATGCTCCTGTAGACCCAGCCGTGACACCTCTTCCAGCGTACCCTCGTCACAGAACTCCATGAAGATATACATCTCCTCCTGCATAAGGGCACATACACTGACCACTGGATCATGTATTGCTGTTGAAGGTAGCTGGTCTCACCCAGGACACATTATTTGTAGCTAGGAAGCACCAAGCAGTTTTACATCTATCGAAATATCTATCTAAAATGTCAGCTGGAGGTCAAAATCTTCTTTAGGCCGGAAACACATTTGTCCGAAAACCCTTATAGCTCCCATGAGTCACTTTGTGCTCTTTCCGACTTGTAACAGGCTAATGGCTCCTTACCCGATGTAGCTCTACGCCAAAGTACCGAACCAAGTTTGGATGTTTGATGCCTTCAAAGATTTTCAGTTCATCTGCTGTCTCTTTTATTGTTTTGTGGTCATTAGGCTGGAATCGGATCTAGAAACAAAAAAAAAGGCTGATGATAAAATCAATGACTGATTATACAGGCCTATATGTGAGGCAGACAGTCACAGAGTCTCTAATGTACATGGGCCATGACTTCTACAGATGCGATACTGGACGCAGGTTTGAGCACCTATTTGAATCATCAGATTTCAGATTAAAAACTAGACTACACTCCTGCAATCGGTGAAGCTAGACAGATGATCCTTGCAAGTGTACACTAAATTCCACTTGGAGAATGGGAGTTATGTACTGATGTAGAGTACCTTCAGTTGGCATATGAACTGTAGAATATTAGACATTATGAAATCTATTTAGTATCTAACATCAATTTCATCAATCATCAATTTACCTTTGGGATCAATAAAGTCTTACCTATCTATCTTGGAATTCAAGCCAATAAGTAAAGCATTACAGTAATCTATAAATAAGGCATGTATCAATATTTCACCATCACATAGGTAAAGCAAACATCTTAACAGAGCACTGTTAAAAGTGGGAGAAAGATGTCCTGGTGTTTCCAACATGCACTTAAAATAACACCAAGGTTTTCAACTGAAGCTACTTGCTCACATTTTGTTTTAAAGATCACTTGCTGGTGGAGGGTTCAACAAGGCAAGACGAAAAACAGATTGAAACTTAACTCTTACCTCCTTCATAGCCATCAGCTCCCCAGTGTCCACATTAATGCAGGTGTATACTTTTCCATATTGTCCCTCACCTATAAAGACACACAAGAGTTATAAAACACTGAACCGGAGTGTTTACTGCCCACAGTGTGGTTTCTCTTACACAAAGACTTTCAATAGTTTTCAAACCTAAAGCTGGCAAAACAAAAGTGTGTATTAAAGCAACAGTTGAAGTAACAGATTTTACTTTTCCATGCAACTTGAGAAAAACACGCAGGTTCCCCTCTGCGGCACACTGTGTGAACTTACCTATTTTATTGCCTCTCTGCCATTTGAAGGTGACTTTCCTGAGACCCACATGCATGACGTTGTCGTAGGATTTGGGGATGTTGCACACCTGACCGATGATGTTCTTCTGTTTCATCATTGCGTACCGTTTGTCCTCTAGCAGTCTGATGGACTTGCGCACTGCCTCCATGGGGCTCTGTCGAGCTGCGGTGTCTAACCAGAGGTGGAGACAGAGCAGGAGAGGGATCTGGTCACACAAGCAGGGCTCGATATGTGGCGGGTGACACCTGCCTTTTCCCTTTAAACAATTCCTCAATCTTGCCATTTCCAAAGTTCTCCTTTAAAATGTCTGCCACTTTCAGGTATCACTTAAAATGAACACAACCTTATGAAAAACGTATGAACTGCAAGGTACGTTCTGCTGCTATACTTCAAACACACTTTGTTAAAGTGTTAAACTGTCAAAGTGATCTGAATTGGCTACATCACCAAACAATCGAATTGTTCGGTGATCACTTTGCCTAGAAAGTGTTTATATTGCATACTGTGTGACATTTGCTAAAATTAATGGGAAACAATCACAGATTCTATTGTGCAACTGTACAGATTATTTAAGATGTCAAGTGGTCTTATTTTTTAGAGTGATTGTATACTGGCATTTATTTTCATCTGGTAATTAACATATTTTGATAACTTTGTGTCTGTTTTCAGTGACACCTGTGAATGTCCAACATCTTAAAAGGACAAAGTTTCAAATTATACTGACATAATATTTGAAAGGGAACAAGTTAACAACTACTGTTAACAATAAGCAGTGCACTGCTGCTCATTCCCAAAATGTCCTGACTCACCTTTGGACTGGCTGATGAAGGTTCGGAGCTCCCAGCTCCTCCTTGCTGTGGTGTTTGGGTCTCCCTTAGGATAGGATGGTTCTAAGGGCAACAGACAGGCAGTAACGCTTCCATTATTGAAATTCCACAGAGAAGGGCAGTTATATCTGCTACCTGGCAGGTCAATTTATTTTTTTTAAATAGATGGACAAAGCACTGCTTAATTCTCCTACAAGACTACATGGGATTTTAAAATTTATAACAGAAAGAACAGTATAATAATAATGCTTGAGTTTAAAAAGATCAAGTTAATCTGTAACCTAAAACACTTAAATGGGAAAATACCCCTGCTCCCCGCACAGACATGCAGAAGCACTCCAGAAGAAAGAGAAAAGGCAAAATAAAGCCAACGGACACTGGACTCAAAGCAAACGAAATTTGAGTTCAGAATCACCATGCTCTCACCTTCACGGTCTTCTGTGGGGCTTGAGTGTCTGCTGAGAGACCTGAACTGCATCTCAGCTGCAACTGAAGACAGGCGGTCGTTCTCGTGGAGATTAGAACCTCTGTAGATGATAAAGTCAAACACACCTCAGCACTAATCGAAGTCACACACGCTGATGGGCCAGTCTGTGCATCACATAAAACATAAAACAGCTTAAGACACTGGATCTGGTAAATTGGTCAAACAGGTTTCTGTTGGGGAAAGAAATTTTGCATTAATTATTCTACGCAAAAAATAAGGACAAAAAACTATCATTCACACCAATTAACTATGGTAGCATTTTTGTGCGCCTTTTGCAAAATGCACAACAGTATCATAATCTGCGCAAGACACTAGCAATTCTCTTTCTACAGATATACAAATATTCCCTTCCACCTTCCCATTTAGAAAAGGTCAACCAAAACTGGCAAAGCATCACATTCACACCTCCCCACTGATCAGTAAAAACCACAAAATACTCAGGAAACCTTCGAGACCGCTGCTGTTGTCCCTCCCTCCTACCAGAGATTCAAAAACACCTACAACAGTGGTCTGAAGAAGAGAGGCAGCCTCTAATTCTGATGTCCGAGTAGGGATCAACTACTACTGTGGGCCAAGACAGGCCCAGAATCTCACAAATCCCAAAAGCCAACTTCATTTGGATGGTACTCAAAAAAAAATCAAACATTTTCACAGACAACACTAGGGTGAAAGGACAACAGGTGGATGAGGGGATAGACTTTAAGCTGCTTCCCCCCCCGATATGTCTGCATGTTTTAAACGTGCTTTAGAATATGGTGGCATGCCATGTCAAAGCTGTAATAATACAAATACACAAGAAAACAAAAAAATATTGGCAAGCAGCCAGTGGGAAATGGAGTGGATCGGCAGACTGCGCCAGTCTCTGAGGAAAGGCAGAGTCCAGACTACCTGATTTCATTAGAGCTGCTGCCAGGTTTGGGGTGGCAGGGCTCCCCGGGGCCTGGGGCAGGGCGGGGGGGTGTAGGGCACAGCTGGCTCCGCAGGTCACAGGGGAGACTCCGAGAGCTGTGACGAAAAAGCACACTGAGGAAAACTGCCTCTCTCTGGGACCAGGGACTCACGGTACCACAACATGGAGAACTGGGGAACAAGGAAACTGTTCTGAAGAGAATCCATGAAGGTCTTCTGCTTAACTAAAAACATGTCAGCTGAAAGCTCTTTAATTTTTTTTTTTCTTCATTTCACACATCTGTTTTTTGCTATTGAGGTAATATTTCAAAATACTCTTTTGGACTAAACATTCTTCAAATAGTTTCCTTAGAACATCACTTTCTTAAACGTACCTAAAACTTTCCATTACAAAAGCCTCCTGTTTAAGAACTTCAAACTGTTGTTTAATGCCACTTACTCAATGTTCATTTCTTACAGCATTGAATTGTATTTAGCAGCTGTTCACAGTAACATCTTGCTCAAGGTTATGAGAAACGCTACCATAGGCACTTCAGAAAGGTGCTCATGCATACAAAGCACACACACAGTTAACCTCTATTTCTTCAATCTAGCTTGTCATCTTTGGATGGTAAGTTAGAGGAGTTACAACACCATGCAAAAAAGAAAGAAAAAAAACAAGAAATTCAAGGGGTCTTGGCGATTACATAAAACCCCTGGAGGCAACACGTTTATCAATTCACAACCAAGGTCATCTGGCACATCAAGTTCATCTTAATAAGACGCTTGTGGAGTGCAAAGAAACAAAGACAGTACTTAAAAGATAGCCACATTATGGTGTAGTAGTCTTTTTCACTCTGCATTGTCTCTAAATATGAGAAAGCTTTGGATCGGGTGTAGGAATGTACTTTCAAGAGAAGAAATTTACACTTAAATACCTTTTTGGCTGGTCTGTCATTTCAAAAATGGTTTGCATTAAGCAC
Organism: Lepisosteus platostomus; assembly: GCF_059453375.1. Lineage (NCBI taxonomy): Eukaryota > Metazoa > Chordata > Actinopteri > Semionotiformes > Lepisosteidae > Lepisosteus > Lepisosteus platostomus. The sequence goes on along the minus strand of NC_142627.1, from coordinate 15,897,942 downwards.
TTATCCTTTGAAAACTACAGTTTAACAGCAGTCAGACATGCAAGTGTGTTCTCAGACTAATGTTTACTGCTAATGTTTTTTTTATCCTCCTAATTTGCTTACTGGATTTTATTATTTAATAAAGATTATGAAAACAAGAATATTAGTTAAACCATATACTTTTAAACGTCAGATCCAAACTATTCATAGTATTTAACTATGAATAAAACGAATAACCAAATCCTTCTCTTCATGTATATACTGTAACATGAATGAAGTTTTTTTTAATCCTACTTACAACTCCTTCAGGTATAAACTGTAGTTTAAGGGAGCTGGAAATTTTTTTAAAAAAACCTTACAACCTTAAAATCAGTGTCCTGTGTGCAATGATTTAATTTGCCATACTCATGCCAGGATAGCAGTCTGTCAGCTACCAGGAATAAACATAAAACGATAATAAAAAATATTTCCTTATGCAGTTGCACTTTGAAAGATACATGATGTTAAAACAGGACACAAACAATACGTTTTTAATATGAACTAGAGGCCTACCTGAAGGCCTCTGGATTGGGGATAAACAGGTTGGGGTTTGGGGGATCACTATGGCAACGGGGCACCTTCACAGGACGAGGGTTGTTCCGAGTGCCTGCAAAAGAAAACACGAAACTCTCCATTTTGGAAAAATTAACAATCCTTAAATGCTAACTGCTGCACTGAATTCTGTTAACTTAATTTGTGGAAAAATATACAGCATACCATGAACACAGAAATATTCCCATCTAAACTGTGCTAAAATCCGGTGAATTATAGGTCTCGAAATCTGAATAGTGTGCTGAGAGCTTCTTACCAAAATACAGGCCGGTGACAGGACTGTGTGGTTTGCCAATCACATGACCAATGCACTCGTTCATCAGCGCCTGTAAACTCTTATTTCCAGAAAAGAGAAAAAAACACAATTGCTCTGATATACAGTAGTATCACAAGCCTAGACAGGTAAGATTCAAGTTTTATATAAGCAAACATTTTTTTACCTTCTTTATGTTTTTACACTTCTTCACATTAAAACATTAAAACACACATACTTACCAGAAAGTCATCTTCAGGCAGTGCAGAAATAAAACCAGGCTCAATAGCTTGAAGGAAATCAAAGCCTTGCGTCGCCCATCTAAAATGAGATTATGACATGCTCTTGTAAAAAGTACCAGAAAATGATGCTGAAGGTTTCTCTCATTACTCAGCTACTGCCATAAACTTGCATTACCTTGGTCGCGTGCCCCTTCCACTTTCACATTTTGTTAAAACATAGTTCATCCATTTCCTTGCAAAGGTGATGTATTTCTCCCCAATCCTCTGCCGGAATTCCCCAGACATTAGTCGCACCACTTCCTTATGGTACTGGGATAGAGTGTGCAAAGCAGAATAACCAGGTAAACACGGGTTCAGACTACAGTAAAATGTTAAGAGCGCCAAGAAAAAAAAATCCCAACATTTTTTTTACTCTGTAGATTTCTCTAACCTATTACAGAGACTTCATGAACCTTCTGAGTAATTAGTTAAGGACAGTAAGAAATTGCCATACAACTAAGGTGCATTGTAAAAGCTCCCATTCAAGTAGAGTTTTAATTTTAATACTCATGTAAATATTTTAACCCTCTGCCTGCAGTTCTCAAATGACATCTGATCTACAGCTAATGATCACGAGCACAGTGTACTGGCTCCCTGGTCCCAGCTAGAGTGTTTGGAGGGGCACTTACCTCAAAGGCGAAGTTGTAGCTCTGAATCATCGCCTCTCTGTAGTACTGCTGCAATGTGGCTGACTCCGATTCCTCAACCTCCGCCTCAAACTCCGATGTGAACATGTGCTCTACCCGGTCTATGGCATTGTTTATCTTGATGCACAGCTGCAGAGCCTCGTTCTTCAAGGGAAAGTGCACACATCAGTCCTAACTACATCAAATGATGACCAAAAGAGCTATGTACTGCTGATTAAAGCATTCTGGGCAGCCTTGAAAATTCTGGTTTGGTAATTAAATACATAATTTTGCTGAGAGGTACATAGAATCCTGCAAGTAAAATCAATTAAAATAAAAAAGAACATGCAGTACATGAAAACAATGCCTAATAGTGGTGCATTTTCAGATAGAAATGCATGCCTTCAGATGTAGTCATGCAAGCTGCAACGTGTTGTAGTGCTGCATTGCACTTTTTTCAATTGTGAAGGTGATCTACCTGATCTAGCTGATTTCAATCACCGTCCTTGATTATGGCGTACTTATCTTGCCATTTCACATAAAACTCATTACCTTCAGCTGTTCCAGAGCTTTGGCAATGACAGGCTGGCTGGAGGTCTGCTCTCTGCTCAGGGAGATCAAGTCCTCCATGGAATGCTGGAAAGCCTTCCTCTGGGCAACCAGGTGGGCTGAGTGCATAACAATCAGTAGCAGGTTGCCCACCTGGAAAAACACATTCAGAAAGCAAGACAAGTCATTGTAGTACCTCTACACAGCAAGGGCTATGTACATTACTATTTTACCCTTCAACCAGGTGCATCGCAAGGAAGAAATCCTTAGGATCCTAAGGAACTGTCAACATGTACTTAGAAAAGGCACGTTTTTATAAAATTTTCTGATTTCTTTAAACAAGCAACTACAGTAATGAACACATATAGAGGTATGGTGCTATGGTAATCTTTATTTAGCTTTTGAAAAGACTTTTGATACAGTTCATCATAAAGCAAAACAAATTACAGTATTAAGCATTCAACATAATGTCTGTTTGAACTGGGAACTGGTTAATGAATAGAAGACAGTGTAGAGTAAGGAGTAAATGCTCAAATTAGTATTTTGTACTGAACAGAGTACAACAGGGATCTCTATTTGGACCACTGCTCTCTCTAATTTACAGTATATAAGTGACCTAAATTGTGGTATGGTTAGTAAATTAGACAGGTTTGCAGATGATAAAGTAAGATGATACACCATAAAAAAGCAGCAAAGTATATCCAAGACTGGACAAGATTACTTTCAAATGTAAAGTGTTAAATGCTGGTAAAAAAAATGTAAACTACATATATAAATTGAAAAACACTGATCTTGATGAAGCTAGTCACAAAGAAGACTTAGGGGCTTATGTTAAGTTGCATAAACAGTTCAGGAAAGCAATAGAAAAGGCTTTTTTTCCTTGCAGTTCAAAGCACTGAACTTCAATCAAGGGTTGATATCTTAAATTTGTTCAATGCACTAGCAAGATCTGATTTATCGTACTGTGCACAATGTTGGACTTTTTTCAAAGATACTGCTACTCTTAAATCAGTCCAGAGAAAACTGACTAAATACATCCCTGTGTTTAAAGGAATATTCACACTGAGAAGCCAAAAAAAAAGCTTTTTAGTGCTGAACAAAGTGATTTTTCACCTGATTCAAGTGTTCAAAACTCCCAAAGGCACCGACAAAGTTATTACAGTGGACTTTTTCAAAAACAAGTTAAACATGAACCAGAGGCCACAAGTGGAAACCTCATGAAAGTGCATTTAATCAAAAAACTACTCTTTTTTTGCACAGAAGGTTGTGAAACACTACCTGGCCAAGTTATTTTAAGAAACAGCTGGATTAGAATCTCAGATCAATAGGCTTTGAGGGCAGTATTGTGTAATGTGCAAATGAGCTAGACAGGCAGAATGGCCTCCTCTTGTTTTTTAAACCTGAAGTTTCTTTTAATAAGGTACTGCATATCAAAAGTAATTCAGACTAAAAATAAAAGACACTGAAGATCTAAATCTTACCTAACAGCAGCAATAATCATCACATCTTAAAACCCAAATAAATACAGTCAAATTAATCGCCACAGCTCTAAAAAGCAGCTTCTTTTTAAAATCTGTTTCATGGGACAATTATATTAAATACCGGAGAGAATCCTAAAGGTCAGGACTAGTAATGTAAGCCTTTAGACATTTTGTCTAAATGTCTAAAGCCAGAGTATATCTGAGGAAAGCAATAGGCGCAAGGCAGGGTAGACCCTGGATGTGATGCCTGAGGCCAGTTTTCATAGAAGCCAGTTAACCCATTAGTATGTTTTTTTAAACTGTGGGAGGAAACAGGAGCACGTAGAGGAAACCCACACAAAGAAGGGAAGAGTATGCATACTCTAGACAAATAGCACCCCAGGATTAGAATTGAAACCCAGGGCCCCCTTCCCCTCACTACATGATTCCAGGTCCTCTCAGAGTGGGATCTGCTCGACAACAGTACACACAGACCTCTCCTCCATAGCTCCACATCTGCAGACACTCCTCTCAAAGTGGGCCATACCTGCATGGATCTCAAGGTGTCCACTGTCTCCACCTGAGGAACCAGCTTCAGCACAGTGCCCTCCCACAGGCTCCGACCAGCCTCATTCTCCACATCGCCAACCTTCTGCTTAGTCATCAGCAGGTAGGACTCATCCAAAATGTCATCAGATTCCTTAGAGCAATCCTTGCCAGCAGCAGCATTAAGCAACTGCAGGATGATGGCTCTCTGAGCACTTAGGCTGGCTGGGACGAACACCTGGAGGTCCTCCAAGCCCGGGATCTCAACCTGCGCACAAGGAGACATGGGGACACCTGCTGAGACACTGCAGCAACACACAAACTGCCCTACTGTGCTGACTGCTAATTCACGGTAAACAGACCAGTCCAGTAAGATCCAAGACCACTGTCTCAACCTGATAGACCACTGTGTCTGCTGGGTTTTCATTCCACCTGGGTTCTATCACTAGTGCCGAGTGATGCACATAACTGACACGCATGTTTGTTTGGACCTTTTTCTGCACCGAGCCCTTGGTTTCAAAAGTACCAAGCTAAGGTATATTATTTCCAAACAACTCAGCATGAAGATGCTTATGCCAGTTCTCTTCACTTTTCCCCAATCAGTTAGAAACTGCTCCCACATTACTGAACAAAATGCTCTTAGGTGATCAACTAATCATGGCCTCCTAATAATCCCCTTCTATGAATTGACTACATTATTCTGCTCTCCTCCCCACTGAGAGCTGGTGTGTGGTGAGCGTTCTGGCGCACTATGGCTGCCGTCGCATCATCCAGGTGGATGCTGCACATTGGTGGTGGTGGAGGGGAGTCCCCATTACCTGTAAAGCGCTTTGAGTGGAGTGTCCAGAAAAGCGCTATATAAGTGTAAGCAATTATTATTATTATTAACTTATAGGTGATGAACTTAGGACACCGGTGAGAATGACAATGTACGCAACATTCTCACAATGAGTGTTTTTCTTTCTTTTTTCTTAAGTCCAACTAGTTAAGTTTCAGCTCACACACCTGCATAAGGGGAGTTCTGGACCTCAGGAATTCAAGAGTAAAAGGGCACAGGATAAATATCAATTTTCAAAACCCCATACAGGTTTTTAAGAACTGAAACAAAAACACACCTAAAATAGAAATTAAATTTGCTGGTGATTAAGAACTTAGAAGTCAGAACACACAGCAGTTCTGAACTGATACTGAAACAATGTCTTTAACCTAATACAAATACCTTGTTGGCCACCTATGCATCAATGGCGTTATTAAATATATCAAAAAGTATTAATTTCTTGTTATTATTTCATTTTACCATAGTACAACACTTACTTTGACATACTGTTTTTCCTTAAGATTACAAAGGAGACCTGGCACACCAGCAGAGATGACAAAAGCAGCTGCAATCTCTAAGTCCTGGAGCATGTAAAAACACAAAAAGGGAAAACCCCATTAAGATGGAAAAGCTCTGTGGATGTAAAAGACAAAAAAAAAAGCTCAATCCTTTACCCAGCTCCCAGTGTTCACTGAAAGAATCGAGCTGCTAAATTCTCTACAGGTTAAAGTCAAAAGACACAGTCCTGTCGCATGGCAAACACGTCACTGAAGATGATAATGGGGGGAAAAAAAACATTAGATCAGTTCAGCAAAAATCCCAAAGATCCAATTTCATGAAACTTCAAAGCACAGCACAGGAAAATAAAAACAAATCCACATGAATCTTGCAGTATTTCTTTTGGTAAAATCAGCTTTGGGTAGTTAAGACAGTACTATAAAACGCAGGTAATAAAGTTCAACTGCGGAGATAAAGGAAACCCACATTATAACGAAGATAAAATACAAATGTTAGGAGGCATTTGTTTTCACCTTGCGAAGCATTTTGGCAAATCCAAGAGCTTTTGAGGCCCTCTCCCTGGCTTCGTGAAACAGCTCCTTCAGTGATCGGCTGGTCTCAATGACAGAGCGCCTGTTGGGAAAATGATGGAACCACAGGAATGTTCACTAAACTATAAAACAGAACTCCTGTCACCTACACACAGGGAATATGCAGCACAGTTTCTGAATTGTTTATGTAAGTTGATTAATATGATGAAACCCTGGTCGCGTCAACTGCTGTCAAATATGGTTCCACAAAAGTATTTGATTAAGGGTGCTGAATATTTATGCAATGAACTTTTATTAGTGCTTGATTTCTTTCTTTTTTGTTTTTGTTGATATTTAACCACATTCACTCAAAGTTGTTCTGTATGAGCTTTGGGGTTATGATTACAAATAGTCTTGTTAAAAGTGTATATGTTTATCACATGGAATTCAACAAAATGGGAAATCACAGGGAGAGGGTAAATGCATACAGCATATTAATAAAGATCTTTTTCCTCAAAGATTGTGCATCTGCCCCGTAAAAATCTAGTCTGCCTTCAGGAAGGCTGATCCATTTAACTGTAGATTCACAGAAATTTCTTCCCCTAGTAATAGATCTGTTTTCCCTTTTCCCTCTTGAGTTCAAATGGAATTGTGTAGCAGGAAAGATAAGCCAGTTGTCCTTCTTTGTCCTTGTCCTGATCAATCTACCACATCTGTCCCAACAGTAACAGAGACACACACACTAGGCATACCTAATCTCATCAGAAGCAGTGCTGTCATCTGCACTTTCCCAGAATTCATCCCTGCTCTTCTGAAGGCCTGCATCCAAAAAGTCACCAGTGGACTTCAGCAGCATGCCAGCAATGTCACTGTAAGACAAAGAGGGAATTTCACTACAGTACATCAATAATTCAGTAACTGGCTTCCAACAGTTTCCCCACAGTCACAGACCAATTCAGTGAAAGTCATTCATAAAATATTGTTTGTAAATATTTCTCCTTTAAAAAGATTCTGTGCTGAACTTTATTACACTTTGCATTAAACAAAAGCTGCACTAATGTGTACTGTACAGCAGTGTTTCTGCATTACTGTAGCTCAAAGATGTGCATATAGTCTGTTTGTTTTTAAGCATTCCATGATTTATTTATAATATATTTTATGCGGTAAACGCATTCAGAACTCTAAAAACAAGTGTATTAAAAACACTTTGATGCAACTATCTGGTATTTCTGAATATCTAGACCATGCCAGTTAAAGATGACTGTATAAGTGAGAGCTATGTATACGTCACACACAACACTCATGTCTGAAATACCCTGAGGACTGACTCCTATTTGAAGATACTTCACAAAAAAAATATACAAATTTTAATTGTACTAAAAACAAGTCTGTCATTAAATATAAGCCAAGAAGAAAGGAAGAAACTAAAGCTGTCGTCATGCTACCTTACTAAAGAAAAACATAAGATTAAGATTGAAATCTCAGACCAGAAGAGCTTGCCAGACTGGGCCTCTCCTCCTCGGATGTATGGCGTGATAACCTTGGTGAAGTCCCACTCTTCCTCCAGCAGGTTCTTCAGGCTGTGAGAGGCTTGTGGCAACTGCTGTAACATTTGGATCCAGCTACGCATGTAATCAAAATACACCTGAGCACAACATGAAAGAGAGACAAACTGAGTGACTTTAAAGATGGGTTTCACTTCAAGAGACTTTAAAGGCTTTTCTTGCAGCCAAAGAATGTAGGCTACAGGGTGCAAAATTACAACAATTCACTTGATTTTTATGAATGACTATACAACAGTACAAGTATTCAAATATATTTTCTTGATACAGGGTTGCTAGGCATCACAGAATGAAAGGAGAAAAAGAAGAGATTCTCTACTGTACAGTAGGAAATCTTTAGGAAGCAGTTGAGAAAAAGTAAAATCTAAATGTGATTCCTAGCAGCTACTAAAGTAATGACATCTGACTCTTTGTGAGAACAGAAATGGTAGATACTACATTGACTGAAGCTAAAGTTAACTCAAATAGAGACAGAGGGCCAGTACCTTCACTGACATCCGTTTCTCCAAGGTGTACCAAACCCAACACATACCATTAACATTTTATGTAGATCCTCCTCAAATTCATCTATGTTGGCATTCTTCTGCAATTCCTGGAGGTCCTGGACCAGGCCACGCAGCATGAACTGATAGTACTGCTTCATCAGCAAGCCCCCTTTCAAAACCTCCTTACACTCGCGCACCAGCTGAAACACAGAAAAGACAAAACCGAGTCAGACACTGCTAAAACAAACCACATTTCAGCAGGGTCTCAACAGGGACTCCATTACTGAATATTATAAACACAAGCTGCCCAATAGTCCAACTAACAAAACCTGAGACTGTGCAGTCTTCTTGAAAAATTTCTGTGTCTCTGTACATTGCTTCGTAACACTTCTGTGTCTCTGTACATTGATTGGTACAAATATCAGCTTGAGATTCTATCTCGGATCATTCCTAATGCAAAAGTTCCAGACAAGTAAGCCCTTGTGTCTCTATTTTCTGTTTGTTATGCTGTTGCAGTGTACTATATGTCAAAGACTCTCATTATATCAGGGCACTGTATGCACACATCCAATAAAATCTGATGCCTTACTAAAATGCCTTTTTAAATACAGCTTGCTATAACTTATTCACGTATCATTTTTTTTATTGTAGACCCATTTCCTTTCCCTGTTGCACAACATTGTTTGTGCCACTACAATACATTCTCTTTATGACTCTGACCCCATCTCAAGATGTTCCAGCAAAGAGCATTCCCTTGGTGGTTTACCACAACACTGAAAAGTAAGACATCTCAATAAAAGAAAAGAGGAAATATACAAAGGCTGTTTTGAAAGAGCAACAACAGCAGCACGCATCTGAAAATCTGTCACGGCAGAGCTGGCTCAGCACTGCAAAAAGTTCTTGCGACAGGGAACCGTGTTTGACCCAAGCAGTGAAATAAATCTATTATCTAAAGTGTTCTATGTATAAGATATGCGGAAAGCGTACAATACTTGGTCCAGAAGTTTGAGTGGGTAGCTGCGCCAGCATGCGTAGGCTGCAAGGGAACGCATAAAGGTTTATTCCATGCCGAAAAGAAAAGAAACACAGCCTTTCGGCTGTGGAGCCTGCTTCAGGCTACAGGCGACATCTAAAGAAGGCTCCACAGCTGGAATATTTTGCGCTTTTCCTTTCAGCATGGAAACCTTTGTCTTTACCAAATACTTGTTTTAGACTGCAATAGTTTTTATTTAGTTTGAAGCATGGTTGAAAAAAGGACAAATCTGCAAAAACAAAAGGCCTCCCTTCTGAAATGTAGGAATCCGGCCTGGCAGAGAGCAGTACAGGCAGGAAGACAGAAGCCACCTGTTTGATGCTGAGCAGTGAGGGCTCTCCAGCTGGTCTCTGCTCCAGGCGCAGCTTCAGGCACTCGTGGATGACGTTCAGCAGCACTCGACATAAGACCAGGAAGGCAGGCTGGAAGGAGGGCAGGTTCATGGCCACCAGCTCCTCCCACGACACACGGCAGTCGCTCTCCTCACAGCTGGGCGAGCCAGGGTTCAGGTGTCGAGAGAGCTCAGGCAGGTAGTCACTGTAGAGCATCGGGTCCGGAAACTCCGAGAACTGCGGGGTGGAAATTCAACTGTACTGCACGCATCCAAAGAATGTTCCTCATGTGTACAGATTTTTATATATTCGGCAATTCTGAAACTCCGGGTCTTGCAAATAACCCAGTTCTCGAAGGTTTTATCCACTTTGCATTAAACTGAGAAATATTTTAAGAGAATATTTTTATCATGTAAGGATTCATTTATACTAACAACCAACCTCAAAGAATGTGCTTTTTTTTGTAAATCAAATACAGCAAGGTTACAAGCAATAAAAGACAATTTAGGCTACAGCACTCACTGGCACTGACCAGGAGGAGTCTATTTTAAAATCTCCCCCCACCAGCGTGCAGCCCTGTCACGAACTAAAACACAGTGTCCCTGGCTCTGAAAGCTGTAATTATCTCTAATGCATGGGCGAGATGCCTATTTGTGGAAGAGAAACGCTCAGAAATTACAAAGCTACAGAAATTACTTTTTCCATCTATTTTAAAACATCTGTAATTATGCGTTAAGCTTTTTTTTTTCCTTAGGTCAGGGGGTTGCCTTCACTGTGCTCTGTCTCTTGCTAAACCTTCTACAATGATTTGGTCAAATGGACACTCCCAGCAATAAAGGCTGTCAAGTTTTTGTATTAATCTGTCATCCGAAGATACTGACAAATTAAGAATACTAGATTATATTTGACCACAAAGCATTTTTTAAAATCCTTTCAAGGACACACCGTTTAAATCTTAAGACTCTGTTTGGAATGTTCAATCAGCTTAAAGCAAAAAATCAATACCCTTCACTATTCAAAATTCCTAGATACATTATAATTAGATCCTCTCACCTCCTGAGGTTGGTTATCACTCATTAGTGCCGAACGAGCCCTCTGCAAAGATCTGTCCATCAGCTTATGCAGCCTTAGAATGAGCTTCCTAAGGCCCATCTGCTTCAGTGCTTTGTCCACAAAGGGCCTGTAGATGGAGGTGGGACAGTGTCTGCCGCCTCCCCCATCATACGTAGGGTCCAGAGATCCTCCGATCAGGAGCTCATCCTCTGACAGAAGTCTGTCCAGCATGGGTGTCACACAGGGTAACTTGGCTGGGTGTTCATCCTGGTCATGGTGGTTGTTAAAGTTGATCTCCCCACTCTCGCCCTCATCCAGCATGTCCTCCTCCTCGCTGTCCGCCGTGTATGTGGCAGTTGAGTCATTCTCCTCATCCTCCTCATCTTCATTCCCTTTTGAACTGCGGGGCGACGGGATCTCGAACACAGGCCAGCCCATATCCGATAGGTTGCGGATACCCAACACAGTACCCATGACCCTCAGCTTCTGGTTTAGGTCCTTGGTGATGTTAAGCCACAGACAGAGTGCCTGCACTCTGCCCTGGAAGTCCTTGGCTGCATATTTTTCATAGTCCCTCTGAAGGGTCTGCAGCGATGGGTAAAGTGCTTCCACTGACTCCAGCAGCTCCATCACTCTCTTCACCTGTTCGAAAGACAGTCTCTGCTGCTGCAGGTGCTCCTGACAGTCTGAGTGCCCCATGGCATTCATTCCAGAAATCTTATTACAGTGGAAAGCCTGAAGGTCATCCTTCTTCTCCTGCTCATTGCCTTCCTCCTCAAGCGTTCCATCCACTGTGCACCCTGCAGTTGCTTGGCTACAGAGGCTCCTGTAGTCGACTTTAAAGTGCAAGACTTCATTGATGATGTCCGGTATGGCCTGGCGCGCAGTATACAGGAACAGGTCCTGATCGGTGATGCTTCTCCGCGCGTGCCAGGCCTGCAGCTCCAGCCAGATCACCTCGTTGTTCTGGCCCATGAAGGACGTGTTCTCCAAACCCCTCTGCTCCCTCTCCTTTTTCTTGGAGGAGATGGAGGTCAGCTTGAGCAGCAGCCGCAACGTCTCAAAGAATTTGAGCCTGTCCGCAGGGCAGTCAGTGCGGGAAGTTTGGCGGGCTGTCCTGGCCAGGGGCACAGGCACGGGGACGGGCAGCTTTGCACTGCCGCAGCCCAGGCTGAGGTAGGGCTTTCGGGGGTCCATATTCGGGAGTGGGGTTCTGGACAGAGACCCAGTCACCGAGTCCAACATGAAAGAGCCTTCAAAGGTCTTCTTGTTGTCTCGTTCGGTCGACCGCAGGTTGGCTCTGTGCTTCTTCCCCTGTTTGTAAATGTGCTCCTCTGGGATTTCACTAGGTTTGCTGTTTTCTTTATGCGGGGTCTGAGTTGATGTGATGATCTTCTCTACAGTTAAGAAAGAACAACAAAATCAAAAGGTGTATGATGTAAGCATTGGTAACATCATCACAGGAGTTGAAAATAAGTATCAGTGAGTAGAACACAAAATCATAACTGGACTAAAGAAATACTGGACTGAAGGCCAAGAGATAAACATTTAGGAATTTCATATTTTTACTGCCATCCATACTTTCATATATAGGTACTTTTTTCAGTGTGTCAGATGACAGCACAGAAGTAAAGCTATGACTGCACATGTATGAAGCAGCTCCTGCAAACTCCACTCCATTTTAATTCCTGAGAATATTAACTAAGAACGTTATTCTACAAGGGACTTTGTTGCAGACACCTTTTCAATCCCAAAAGATAGATTTAAAATTAATTTCTGGAGCTTTGATGAAAAGTAAAAATAGAAACTATTCCCTTTCTATTTTCTCAAACTTTAAAAAAATCTCAGGCGTTTATTTGAATTCTATACCGTCTATACCGAATGTTGTATTTAAAACCTAGAACTTTTACAAAAATGGAGTAAAGACTTCAGCTATGCCTAATTATAGTATACTGACAACTAAATTATAGTTGACCCCAGTAAGGAACAGTAAGAAACAGTAAAGAAGAATGGTCTGCTGTGACAAGCAGAAAACCCTGAGAGTGCAGTATGAAAACACAGGCTTGTGCTTGTGCAACACTGCACTCCATGCATGACTCAGGAAACAATGCACCCAGCTATTAGGGAACCATGCTGTTCAATTGCTCACCTTTTATTTTTATTTAAAAAGCTGAAAGTAAATGCCAGGTAAGAGCCAAGTCTTCTACAATAATTCCAGTCTGGCAAACTGAACCTCTTATAAACCACTGTATACAAGGTTCCGTTGAGAGGAGATATTTAACAAAAGAGCATTGTAAATTCTAACCCTTCACCCGGTTTCTTTTTTACTCACCAGAAAACTGTTACAGGACTAATAGAGTTTTCTCCACATATTACTTGCTGCACTGCATGGTCGGTTTATGAAGCCATTTCTTTAGTGGGTATATGGAGGTCAGTAAATTTCACTGTAAAACGAATTTGCATTTTCTCTAGCACTGCATCAGAGAGGGACAGAGCCATTGTCCATCTAGGCCTTCTTTCACCAAGGCCATAACACTTTCGCTGAAAGTAGTCTCTCTCGCCACACAAAAACCAATACCTAGGCATTTACTCTCTATGTGAACATAATCTGATGATAATTTAGAGATACTCAAACAGCAGAAACAAGTTTTACATATTGTGTTTCAAAGGTAAATAAGCCTTCTTTCTGGATAGCACAGTGTATCATCTACATTCTGCAGGAGAAAAGGGGCTACATTAAGGCTGACTGCAACTGACCATTTTCTTAACCGCAATTCAAGAAAATGTTAGGTGCAGGTAAAGACAGGAAATTAAAAAGAAAAACTTGCTGACTGTTTTAACTACATGTCCTGCAGACACATGTTTGAAAAGTTAAAACGATTTTAAATGAAGCGCTGCACATTGACCACTCGCCACCAGTGTTCTGTGCTGCTGGTGCATCGTGCAGCATCGCCAAGGTAACCAGGCCTACCTCTGTTAGCGGCTCGGGTGGTGGCCTTGCCCAGGCTGTTCCTCTGGTGTTTGCCAGACATCCGTTTCATCTGCCGCGGAGTGCATGGCGGGGAGGTGCTGTATGCTGCGTCCTCAGAGGGCTCGTCGAAGAAGTCTTCAGCATCCAAGCTCCCACAGATGGCATCCTCCAGAGGGCTGTCCAGACTGCAGAACAAACAGAGAGAGTCCACTGGACCTTCAGAACAGCTCACATAACCGGCTCAAGGTGGAGCCAGGATGCCAATGTTTGAGCCAACCCTGATCTCAGGCATTCTCCTTTAAAATTGTATCGTCAAAAGAAACAAAGAAGTTGGAAATCCAGATCATTCAATGTCCGATCTGGAGAAATAAAGCATAAGATAAGAGAAAAAAAGATTTCCCCAATATCTAGGTTTAAAAAAGAAAACTACAAAAGATTTTGGATTTTTAGAATTATTTTTAAATCAATCTGAAATAATCCTGTTGATATCATGGCCACAATAATGAATCACAAACCAGGGAGTATGACTGAAACAGAAGAGAAGTTATTGACGGAGTTACATTTTTGAAGTTTATCCTGGTTGACTTCACAGAATTTTTTCCAAGATACATGAATAGTGGCTTGAATGTAAGAAACAATACAGCCTTTAAACCTTTGAACCTTACTTCAAATTAGAAAACTATACAATGCACTTGTTTTAAAACGTGCTTGAAATTCACTTTTAAAACATTTTGACCCAAATTGGAGTTGAAAGCTTTAAAACGGCACAAAAGCACATGATAATTATGACTGAAGTTAAGACTGCTTTATCTGTTTGACAAATACTTCAATTCAACCCAAGCTTTAATGTTCTTAACCTTCTGAATGGGATGGCACTCAGGTGAATCTTTAGTTACCATTTTCTCCAAAACTGAACTGTTTTACAAAATTTAATCGGAATGACAAGAAGGGCAAGTATTTTGGAATGTCCCATTTACTATTAAGTCTTCACTCCATTTAAAGCTTTGATCTTTAACAAAACCCAGCAGTTTCACATTCACTTGTATACCAACAACTGTCAGTCATCTGCTTCTAATATTTGAATATCAAAACAAGACTTTTGACCCATATATTGCACACTGTGTTTTTGCTAGGTCCTAAAGAGACTTGGGTATTATAATCTACACTAGTATTGCACAGTACTTTAGAACAGAACAAGTTATTGAGCACAAGCCATCCTTGAACCTGTAAAATGATTACATATTCTCCAAAGATTAGCATTTTAAATATCACAATGAATTCCATAAAGCCAGTCACAAAGTCAATAGTACTATAAGAATTTATAGACTTTGTTAGAAATTGTTGGGATTACTCACATTGCGTCTACAGGGACACTTAATTTTTTTGTGTTCTATGTTGATAATAGAATACGTTTTACACATTTTTTCTGCATACCAGAAGATTGTCTGTAAGTCAAAAAGGAGACAAAAACGTTAATGCACTCAAGGCCCACATATTCACAAGCCTAATGGACTCTTAACTGTACAAGGCCATCAGCACATGAGAGTTCCAGCTCAAACAATAAGTTGCTTCTTAACCCATAAGGGCAACCAAGGTCACTTGGTCAACTACAATCAAAACAAACAGAGAAACAGCACTGGCTCCTCAGACAACTTCTAGTTAAAACACAGCAAGACATAATGATGGTGTCTGTAGTTTACAACTCATAATATTCACAATTCTCTCCCACACAGAGGAAATCAGCCTGTGATTGGCAGCATGCAAAACTGTTTAACCAAAAAGGCTATTTTATAAAGGCCTTTCCTGAATTCTGTTTTTAAAAATTCATTGTAGTGCAAAAAACAGAATAGCTTCTAGGATAAGTGTAAGCTATAGACTACTGCTGAGAACACTTAAAAGTCCTGATGAGAACACTACAGCAGGTCTTTTAGCAATTATCCATTATTTACTGTTGCAACTATCAATTCACAACCAAAAGAAGGACACACACAATGGGAGACAGACCAGGAATTAAATATTCAACTGTGAAAGAAATGTGCTTAAAATGCCAAAATGCAGATTCTAAGACAGGTCTATGGTCCCTGCACCCTGGGGATAGCCCCTTATAAAGGATCATCTAAGCAGAAGTCATAGGTCAGAGGGCAATGGCACAAGTGCTTATCTCCTCAATACAGCCTGCCGAGAGGAACATCATTCATCTTAAGACACTGCTTTATGCACAGACCTCCACCATGCCCTGACGGCATCTTAGTGTCAGAAGACATTCAAAGCAGCTGCACTGGTATCATGCCAAAAAAGCAGTGAATGGTGTCAATGAGCACTGTATAAGATCAAAGCACTTCTCAATTTTACAGTCTGTCAACAACTGAGGAGCACATTACATTCAATACTGCCGTTGTATCAGTGCAGTTTGTCATATGCACAAGTGCAATTAAATGCTTCTTTCGTATAACAAAGAATGCACCTTCACTGACAGCTGCAGGATTGTTTACTCCCAAATTTATATCACTTCATATTTATGCCGTTTTATGCTGGATAAAAGCCCCTACCCCTACCACTGGCTCACACTGATGTCTTTTTTAATTGTATCTTATTTAACTCATTGTTGCTGCTGTTCTGTGTTGATGCTTTTGGTGTTTCCTTAATGTCTTTGTATTGGAGTATACATGCAAATAAGCATTTCATTGCACTTGTGCAAATGACAAACTGAACGGAAAAGTGAAGCAAATCATTGTGCTTCTGAATATTCCACTAAACTTAAAGAAGTAATTTATTTTTAAAAAACTATAGGTCCTCTTCAATTGCAAATTGAAGTGTAGCACATTTTTGGAATGTGATTTAACACCAATTGCACTGTTTAATCTGCAACTAAACCTTAGCTGTTTTTTCTCAGGCTCTCGAGACTGCTTTCATTTAGTCTGCTTTCTTAAACCACCTTAGCAGAAAGAAATAATGGGAAAGAAAGCATAAGATTACACTTGCAGATCTTTGTCTTCTAGCACATCTAAAGACCTTTTAATAGGATTAGAGTTTGAGGGCCTGACCTATCTAACAATGGAGGCTGATGACTGCTCGTGGGGCTCCGATATCCATTTCATGTGGCGCTGTGCCTTGCCATGCATGGTCTGTGCTCAGTAATTAACTGATTGCAACAAATTCCCAGCCTGCGTTGCCTTTGATGGAAATGTTCTAATCTCTGCATGAGGCGTCAGGGCTTTCACACAATCTGCCTCACTCCAAAGAAAAACCAAACCAGAAAAGCAAAAGTGCCCAGAATTAAATAACCAGACCACACCTAAGAAATGCAGTCCTAAGGAGCACTGCAGGAGTACTCCAACGTTTTTGGAAGCTACATGGTCTAGCATGTTCAGCTGCAATGTTGAAAGAGAATAATACATCTTGTTGATCTCAAGGACAAACTGTGTTCGTGCCTAAACACAATGCTAGTTCACATGTCATTACGTGCACAGTGTGGATTTGCCACTGGACATTTAATTCACAATTCCACAAAATTAATAACTGCAATTTCCTTAGAACAAAACAAATATGTTTGTGATTTTATTTTTACATTTTGATGAGATGAGAGATCTGCTTTTGCATATTTAAATGGAGATTACTGAGGAAACACAGGTTACCACATCAGTTTGGAATGATGAAAAAAAACATGACATCACAACACCAGCTGTTTGCTGAATTGCTAAGTGACAAAAGGCTGTGGAGTGTGTTTGAAAATAAGAAGATCAAAACCCAGTTATGCTCTCTGTGCAATGTTTTGATGAGAAAAGAACAAAAAGAAGTTAGTCAATAAGAGCTAAATTACTTGTTAAAAACAAAAGGCAGCTCCATGCAAAAATGTATAAATACTTTTAGTGAAATGAAAGACATCATACATCTAATAAACAGGAAACAAACTATCTTTGTTTTAGCATTTCAATTTAAAAAATACATTTAAGAAAGGTTTTAAAGTACATTATCTGTTGCTCTTGAGAAACTCCTGGTTCTATCTATGCCTGATAAATCGTCAAATAAGGATAGTACAGATACTGTATCTTTGGGGAAAAAGTTGGTTTTCACTCTATATTAGCACATATCAAAATACAGACATTTGGGACTGTTGTAACTCAGAATCAGAAGACTGATGTTTTCTTCATATGAGGAAAAACATCCACAAATGTGATCGAGCACATAAGTATTGAGCTCCAGAACCTCACTGCTGTTTTACTGTTCACTCTGGAGTTCATCAGTTGTGATGACGTAGCAAGTGGGTTTATAGGGCTACTTGTGAGCAAACCTCTCTCTTGGAAAGCAATTCACAGCTGGTTCGTGACCTAGCACTCCCAAAAGGCAAAAATGAAAAGCAATTGTTAAAAAGGGAAGGGAGGGATGTGTCAAAAAAAAGAAAAAAAAAACTTCACAAACGCAGCGACACTGTTAAAAGGGGACCTGTAAAAATGCTCTTACTTCTTACTGTAATGTGGTTCCTGTATGCCTCACTGAGAAATAACTAATATTTCGTAATAGTAATACGTTTATTCTAAGCTGAAAAAAGAAGAAAGAAACCAATGTTTCGGCTGTGGAGCTTTCTTCGGATGTAAGGGATGGGAGCCTTACACCCAAAGAAGGCGCCACAGCTGAAACATTGCGTTTTCATTCTCTTTTCAGCACGGAATAAACCTATTACTTGTTCCTTTGTAGCCTGCGCGTGCTGACGCAGCTACCCACCTTAACTAAAATTAATAACTGCAAAACGCACACCATGCTATATTCGAATCCCATAGGAAGAAATGAGAATGTGAGCACCAAAGTGTTTTGAATATGGGGTCCATGGAGTACATAATCTAATACATTTAAGTCTAATTCATGTTAACAAAGATATTTGGCATACATTATATTAACATTAACTAAAAAGTTATATAAGCCTAACAAATTGTCTTCACAGGGTCTCCATTATGTATAACAAGAAAAAGTAATAACACTTTTACATTTGTCAAAACATTTATCATTCCATAACTCTTCGCTTTTATAACAGAATGCAAAAGCATTACACCCAAAACAAAGCCTATAAAGTTATTTTAAACAGTTACTGACACATTCTTATATTTGTATCCTTTTCCTTTCCAGAAAGCATAACATGAACTTCTCTAAATTCAGTTTGCTGTAGGAGATGTTAAAACTTTTGCTCAGCTGAGATTGAGGTGCTGGTTTTCTTTTCTTTGGTGCCAGGCTATTCCGGTTACACACTTACTTATTTAATTTAAAACAGTCTGGCAGTTGATTAGTACTAACAAATAAAAACTTGAAAACATGAGCACATGTGTGAAGAATTCCTTTCCGCTCTCACCAAAGCAAATCCATTTCTTTCATTTCATTTGCACAAAGTGACAGTTTATCAGAACAGATTCGTGTGAGCAGTCCTTCGGTTTTAAAGAGTTAATCACTTCAGCGTCACTCTAGCACACTCTCAGAATACACAACGCAAATACAAGAATCTGATGAAGCTCTAGAGTCAGTCAGGCTGCACATAAACAACTAATGGCGCAAGAACTGGACCCTGCAGTCAGTATCAACTCTCAACACTCATGGGACTTTCTACAGAAAACAGTATGCCTTATGGTTGCATCAAACCATGCTGGGAGCTATACATCCCTAACCACGCATGAAATGAATATGTCATGAAGCTTCCAGTGTATTACAGGAAATTAATAATATTCCAATTTTAAAAATAACAGACAAATCTGATAGGCCTGAAATCTACAAATCAAGCTCAAGTGCGTAGATTTTTTTAAAAAATTGTATTGTAGAAACTAATCCCAAAATGTGGCGCGTTGCAGATACTTTTTTCAGGAACCTTTAAAGCTCTGGCCGCTCTGTTGATACCTGTTGTGTGCTTCAGTATTTTCGCAAAGTCACTCTTTGTAAAAGCACCTAAGACCTCGCCAAGGGTCAGGTTACGTAATACTAGAAGTTTTTATAATTAGCATTTCTGATGCTGATGGTTAGTCCAGCGTAAGCTGATCAAATCACCACCTTGCTTCCAGTGACAAAGCAAATTTCAGCTACCTAATTAAATCACTCCAAGAGAATCCTCCAAATAACACACACTGCACAACAATCTCAAACCAGGGCCTGAGTCAGTGAAAATAATTCAGTGACAACACACACAATGACCCCACCCAGCAAAGAAACAGCACAGCCTTGACGCTACAGACTTGAAGCCAAAAGTACTCTTGGAATGCACACACAATTCTTTCAATAGCAGTTACTTTCAGTAAGTCCTACTTGTAACTCTGGACTTCCACTTTCGAACCTAAGTAACCCCAGGCCAGCTTCACCTCTGAGCCAGTAAAAACAATGACCCCAATAAAGCCAACTGATCTTAACCTGTTGTAGCAGCAACAGGGACAGCAGTGCAAGTAAAATGCTCCACTAAAACAGCAAGAAAAAAGAAAAACAGCAGCATTCCTAATTGGAACACTGACAACAACTTCACTCTTATCAGGATGTGACACACAGAACAAGCAAAGGGGAAATCTTCATTAATATAGCAAGCTTTGACTTTGCACTTTGCTCAATTATAGTAAATTAAAACAGTGTTGTTGACTTAAAGATAAGGTACAAAATGCAAATGTATTACACATGGAACTGGTTAATAACAGATGCCCAGAAAAGATAGGAAGGTAACACTTGGACACAATGCATTTCATACTGAACCAATTGGCTGGTATAAACAAAATGCCTGCTATTTCTGACTGTGGGTTCAGAAATATGCCTGCTTACTCAGAGAGTGAGAGATGCCGAGTGCATCATTTCTTAGAGCAGCATCGGGTTGGGGGGTTTCAGACACATGGAACTGGAAAGCAATTTAAACCAGAAGCCTGAGTGGGAAAAGAGAAAAACAAGGTTTATGTTGAAGGTTATCAAAGTCAGAAATTCAGCTATAAAGCAATTTTAGGACTAACAATTGCTATGACAAAGCTATGGTTTTCTAGCAATGGAAAGGTGAATGTGGAGTTCTTACAAATATGTTGAATTAATCACTGTGATTCTCAAAAAAACATGACTAGCTACTCAGAATCAAATACTGTACTGTTCCATACCAAACACCTGTCTAACTGCTAATTAGGAGCGGAATAGAGCAGAAGCTCTTGGGTTTAGGTTTACAGCAAAAAGAGGCTAGAAATCAAATTTTGCAGGAAACATCTCTTGAACTTAAAACAATCAGTAACTGCTGTATCAGCAGATGTTTATAATTGTAATCTTTGTAGCCAGATTGGCAAAAATGTAAGTTGCAGAGCTGCTGTGCACTAGAATATATAATGCATGCTTTGGTATGTTTAATTCTGGAATAATTAATTAATTTCCTGGCTTTAAAGCTTAAAAACATTTCTATTAATGGTTACCTAACATTTACACAACTAAGAAAAAAACGAAAATAGACTTAAAAATAGAAATCCAAAATTTAAGTCAAGGATGAGGGTCATTAAAGTATTAACTGCTGCAACATAACATCTATTCATCCATTTTCCAACTGCTTAATTTCAGTCTTTAATAGGGTCGTAACAATACAAGACAAAGTGCACTTTAAACACCACCCATCCTTCATACCTTAGTACTATGAAAATTAAGTGTGGGCTGAAGGTCACATGCAAAAGTAACATTCACATTAAACGCAGTTGAAGAAATGGCACCAGCCACAGCAATACACAGCATAAGCCATTAGGGAGTAACCCCAGTCCTGGATCTACAACAGTGATATCCTCACTCGTGGTTTTGAGAGCCAATGTCCTGCATATTTAATAGGAAAGTCAAACTCATGTACACTCAACACAATTAAAAAACAATTGAGTCATAATGAAATCAAGGAAGTCATTAAGAAAGTGGAGTGGAAGTAATTTGGTTCTGGTCTCGGTCTCTAGGTCTACGGAAGAGGTTTCTAACCCTAGTCCTGTAGCGTGTTTGCAGGTTTGCAGCTCTTAATAATCTAAGCCAGTTTATTCATGTTTTAAATGGACCAGTTCAGAAGCCGGTTGTTTATAAATGCCTATCTGGACAATCTGCAAAGAAAGGTGCCGTTAAGAACCGCACTTGGACACTGCAGGGCACCCATGCCTAGAGTGCAAGACCAGAGCGCTCTGGACTATAGGGACGTCTGAAACTTAACAGTGCAATAGCTCAAAGCTCAGTACAACTAGCGCCTTGCAGGCAATAACAATTTCTTTTTACAAATGCAAAAAACGAAAAACTTCAATTTCCTCAATTTCCCTTTGGGATCAATAAAGTCTTATCTATCTAAAAGAAAAGGTGAAACATCCTCAGGCAAAGGGTTCAAATAAGTGTGGCAAAAGGCATTCCTCAAACCTATAGACACTTTCATCCATTAGAAAGGGTTACCGTCATATCACTACACAAAACTGCAGGTCCTTGTTGGTGCAGTAAAACACTAGTGTAACGCCTAAAGGCATGCCGTGATGTTTAGAAAAGATTACGATTAACAATGCCAAGAAATTAACAACACAAACAAGCTGCCCCTGATGCCTTTCATATGTAAAGCCTGGCTGGTGATCTAGACAAAGCCCACAAGTTCTACCCATAAAATGGATTTTCTGGCTTCTTTCCACAGATGTGGAGTACAATTCAACAGGACCCACTACCCACCACCATCCCCTCTAACACCCTCAGTCCTCGACCCAGTGCGACAGGGTGTTGGTCCTCCTGACCTTGAATGATATAAAACAATGCAATGAATCAGACAGCATCCCTCCACACTGCATCACCAACCAAGGACTGCAAGCTGACACAACCCTGTTTTTACTCTCTTTCCACTTACAATTTGCTCCCCCTGTGACAAGCAGCTGAGTATTATAACTCTTTTACAGAAAATACATTTGTTTCTAATACTTTACAGCACAATTATTGTTTTGTTTTTCATTCCTACTGAAGTTTAAACAATAAGAAAAATGCACAGAAAGTAATGACCTACAATTAAAAAAAAAATAATAATAATAATAATAATAATAATAATAATAATAATAATAATAATATGTGTCATGGAAAAAGAAACTTTTGGTACTCGAAGACTTGAATTTCCTGTTTCTTGGTGCAGAATTCTGAAATATTCCAAATGATCATACCCTCTACAATTCAGGCACCAAATACATTTTTAATTAAAAAAGGTGATGTTACTTTCTGATCAACCCTTGTATAGAAACTATGGGGAAATGTGGGATTCACACTCAGCGTATTGGTGTACATTAATAAATTTAACATCCAAAAAAGAAAAATCTGGAATCTTGACGCAAAGTAAAGGTAAAACAGACTGCAAAGTACAGGTGTATTTGTAAAACAGGAGCAAATGAATACAAGAAACCACTACATCAACATACACAAGCAAGTTCTCTCAAAGACTAATTTACAAGATATCAAAACCAAAGTCAATATGGAAACAAAGAATCAGAAGCAGAACATGACCATTATCACACCCACAACCAAGCAGCAAGAATCAAAAATGAAAATAAAACTTTCATGCATGAATTGTAAGCTAGTCCTTCCAGCAACTGGATCTGCATTTTTCCTACAGTAGTCATCTTTCTTTGACACTTGTTTCCTGGAATTACGACTTTTACAGTGAAGTAGGAAACTGGCGCATACAATTTGCAAAACAGGAAAAACACTCATTAATAAGACCTGTATTGCCCTGTATCTCCCTGTATTGCAAACAAGAGAAGCAGGCAAAAAAGCACATTGGGAACCTGCACAATGACGTAGACGGTATGCATCCTCATAAATCAAAGAAAACAATCGCACGTTTTTTAAATGCACGCAGGGACATAAAACTGACCCCAAACTCTACAATCACATCAAATGCATTTTTTTTTACATTTGAAAGAAAGTAACGACCGTCTTGCCTTTTTTCTAAATCCGCTTCTAAGCATCCAAAAGGACATGGACTGTCGAAAGCTAAAGGCTGCTTTAAAAACACTCGATATGCTAAATTACACACCATTACTGGATGAACGACTGTCCCCAGACAATCCTGAACATCTTGTCCGATGTACGTGCATTATTTTGATGCACTGGTATTGCTTTTTCACAAGAGCATTCATACAACTGAGCACCACAATCTGCAACAGGATTTGTAGAGAATCTGCTACCTGTGCCAAGACTGTTCCCAATTGCAGATAAGTCTTAAGAAAAGATCTCCATACTGAGCGCATTCCGGTTATAGCAAAATGGAATTTGAGCAAAGCTGAACAGAGATCCAGTGAAGCAGATTGCGTTAGTCTCACATCAGTTGTCCCTCAGAGTTACTACAATAATGATACTGTACATTTTGAGCCGATAATCCTGGTTATATGCACATTTCACAGGAACCATCTCGGAAAGAAAATCTTAAAAATCCCTGTTCAGTAAGGTAATGATACTCACCTACAGAATGCATTCAAATCTTCAAAGAGAAGATGAAAGTGCACCTACATTTTGTCCCCATTTTACAATGCAATCTAATTTTAAAAGTTTTCAACTGGGAATGTGCATTCGAAAATCCTGCAGACAATAAGCAAGTGTTGCAACACAAGTCCCTCCGGTGTTGTCGTGCATTCTGCCTTAGAATGAAGTAATTACCTTTTCTAGACGGTGAGCATTTTTATGATGTTACTCGATATTCTGTCTGAACCAGGAATCCCGTGCAGATATATGTAGATTTTTCTTCAAAAACTTTTCAACTTCAATACACTATACCACTTGAGGATGCAGCTGCAAGCTGATCACTTTTTGACAGGAAGGCAATTCGAAGCTGCTGCGCAAGCGCAAATCCAACAATGCCTTTGGTTTTCACTGTAAGATCACAATGTGGCAAGGGCCGAGTCCCGGCTGTGTAGTTCATTTTTTTCAAACCACACCAGTTTCTGCGATTTGCTTACCTGCTGCGCTCGCCCGACTCTGCCGGCTCCATATTGGGGCGAGGGTGGGATTTTTCTATATGTGCATGACAGCCGCCATGGCTGAGCGAAGACTTCTGGGTTTTGCACTTTTCGCAAGAGTCACCAAATCGGCGCTAGCCCACTAATGTCTCTATCCCCCTGCAGAGCCCAGGCACCTCTCTCTGTGCTTAGCGGCCATCTTGCTAGCAATCACTGAAGGAGCTAGGCAGTTCATCTCTACGGCAACCCGTGCAGTACATCAGAGAGCCACCGTGACGACTCCTGAGCTAGTGTGATAGGCTTTAATTATACCCTGACCCAGCAATTACTACCGTGCACTAATAAACCGCAGAGAGCAGCTCATCGAGCTGCCGGTGCACAAGGCCAGGAAATACGCTTCGCATGGGAGAATACGATGTTTTTTTCTACTGTAATTTTTAATACACATTATACATATATACATGGTACATATATTTATTGTACCAAACGTTTTCAACAACTTTAACATTAGGTTAAATTATGTATTATTCTTTTAAAGCATATATTGGCTTAAAAGAAAATGGACCTGGAATTAGAGTTTTCAATAGAAATTACAGTTGTTAAATGAATCATGTCAGTAAGGCCAGACCAACTCAGTCTACTTTTAATATTTTGTTCTTAAATTATTGTTTTTGTTAATATCCCCATTTTGTGATGTTTTAAACTGGGAATTGAGTAATCTTCTGTGTGTTAAGTGCTTAGATGGTAGTGGCTGAACAGCTATAGACAAATGCAAAAGATGCTTAAGTAATAAGTTGCATTTTTTAGGATTTTGATTAAACTTAAATGTAATTTGAATGTTCAAAAAGTTTTGATGGTAGTTTTTAAAGACCCTAATAATATAAAAGTTTGAAGAATCTATTTATTGCTCCTTAAGACACTTCTACATTCTCACAAAAGTAAATCCCTTCTGTGATGTTTGTACTCCTATCTACTATGAGTTCAATTAACCTAACCATAGCATTGCTTTACTCTCAAGTTAATTTTTTTCATAAAATAACCTGAAAGAGATTGCCCAGTTGTGTATTATATTGATACAACTAGACCTTAATATGGATCATTTTGCTTTGGCAAGAACACAAAAAAAATCTCAGAGAGAATGGCACAGTAACAATTTCCTCCTCATTGTGATCCTCTAAATGAATAAATGGGGCTGTGCCATTAGACAGGAAATTGAAAGCATTACCGCTGATAAGTGATATGTGCATGCATTTCTACAAGTTACACTGCCCTGCCTTCTGTTATGACCATGTTCATTACCAAACTGAATTTCAGTGTATTCCGTATATTCTTTTTAAAAGAAACCTCCAGAACAAAACAGACCAGCGATATCCATCAGTTTTGTTTTACCATAGTAACAGTTTTTGTGCTCCAAGCGCTTTCTGTGTTTTGGTTTGCTAATCGACTGGCCTGCTGTGCAAGGAATCGAATCTCATCCTGTCTCAGATTACAGCATTATACTGGAGCTGGAAAGATAGCACATTTTCCACAAATAAATAATAAAAAATAACCGAA
The DNA here is from genome assembly GCF_059453375.1 of Lepisosteus platostomus. Taxonomy (NCBI): domain Eukaryota; kingdom Metazoa; phylum Chordata; class Actinopteri; order Semionotiformes; family Lepisosteidae; genus Lepisosteus; species Lepisosteus platostomus. The sequence continues at coordinate 15,871,903 of NC_142627.1, read as the reverse complement.
CAAATGCTTCATTCAATGTTAAGAGACTGTAAATGAGTATTCAGTCTGAGAATGGTGACAGCTCTGTCCACAGTTTTTCATTTCCATGGGAAACCTAATATCTTGTATACGCAATGTGACAGAGAGGGTTCTTGTGGGATGACAGTGTTTCAGATTGTTTCTATATGAACAGAATTCTTACATATTTAAGCATTGATCATGTAGTTTATATACTGTTCTCCAGTTTTATTCCCAAATTCTCCTCATTAACATAACATGAAGAAAAGAAGAACAGCTTAAGTAGCCCTACTGCTGTTAAGGGAAATTATTCCATTAATTAATTACTTTTATATACCACATACCACCCTAAAGGATCCCAGAACTAAATGTATGAGGGGGCCCAATTCATCCATCACGTAATTGCAGCACCCATCTACCTAATGGGCACCAATCCCCTTATGATGAGTGGGATCTTTAATGACCAAGCACACAGGATCTCATTTTTAATCTCATCCAAAAGATGTCAATGAGACATTGGTATAGATATCCTTGTCCAGATGGCAAAGTGCCTCCTATTGGACCACCAACTACACTGACAGAAGCAACTTGGTCTTCCTTGGTGGTCACCCATTGCATTACCGACCAGAACTAACCTCACTTTGTTTCTGAGACTTAACAGGTTCGGGCTAGAGAATGGTAACCCTGCTATCACACAGTTCAGTCATCACATTAAAGTAAAATCAGATGAGCATAAATTTTCATTTGCAATGACAACCTGACAAAAAGCTTAGGACAGCACCATTTTTGCACAGGAATTGAATCAGTGTTAGAGAAGAAAATGCCAGGTAGAAAAGAGTTAACCATGAAACTGAAAACACCCTTAGATATAAAGTTGGATAGTTTCAGCTCAATCTGCAGATTGTTCCAGTTGGAAACAGTAAATAGCAATGACTCGCACCTACAGTAGATTCAATCATTGCTCTTGGGAGATTAAGTCTGATAGAAAAATACATTTTAACTGTGAGATTGTATATTATTCTTGAATAACATTATGAGGAAACGAAACCTATTTTTTCGGTAAGATCTTTGTGAAGCAAAGAAAAATTCATCCAGTATGCATAAAGGGCCAATCAAAGAATAAATATCACAATGATTAGTGTAATAGGAACTATTGTGAATTCTTACTGCAATATCCTACTCCTCACCTTAGCCAGACATCTGAAGTAAAACAGTTCTTTAGATACTTTAGCATTTTAGGTATTTTGCTTTTCCCATATGTTTTATTTTGTTAAAAAATAAAAAAACATGTTATAAATATACAGAGGATGGAGTTGGGCTAGGCTAAATTTTTAAATATTCTCTGTTTTGATACTGCTTCAGAATAACAATCTGAGCCACAAGGTGTCACTTCTGCACAGTTCATGTGGGAGGAAGAATATGCGAAAAAATATGACCACAGTTGTTGACAGGCTATAGTAAATGTCATTCGCATTATTTAATGTGATATTTGTAACTTAATTATATACTGTACATATTACAATGTTTATCGCTACAAAAAGGGAAGTTTGTTTCTTGAGAAACAGGAGTGATGTGAATGAGGACTGTAACCAAGACCAACAGTGTGAGACAGTGGAGAGAATAGACAGTTCCTAATGAACTGAAGCAGGTGATGCAATTTTTGAATGTGTTTTAATGTGTTTTCTTGAACAACATAAAAAGGCTGATTAATTTTTAAAGTGTATAGGATTGTGCTCAATAGTCCTAGTGTAGTTCTGTTACTGTATTTTACTGTTTTATTGTTGTTTATAAAAATGAGGACCATAGGTCTGTATTTGTAAATGACTTCATTTGTAATTGTATTTTTATTTACAGAGGAGCAACATTGTAGTGAAAACCGGACCCCGACCATCAGTACACTGTGCACTGTAGCACTTATGCTGAATATAACCCTGTATATAAATGACTGTAAAGTAATTTGCAGTCTTTACTGGTTTTTACTGATCAAAGTTGTAAAAGACAGAATAAAGATATTTCCTGCAGCCATTTCATAAAGATACAATAAATTCCTTGGGTTATTCTTTCTAAGAGTTTTGATTTTAAAAGTAAGGAGAATAAATTTGGAACAGAGCATGCACACAGAGACACAAACACCAACCTAGATATACATATACAATGCATAGTCACGCCCCCATGCACACACATTCATTCTGCCTCATGCAAGCTGACAAGCCATTTATTGCATGGAGACATTGTGAGCTGACAGAAATGAGACGCCCTACACATAAATTTAATTGCTGCCATCCATACGAAAGACTATTTTTTGCTAATGGGTGATAAAGCAGCACGCTGAGACACAGAACTCTGACAGCATGGAGCCTGGAGAGCAGCAGGTCTGTCAAGGACTCCCACAGGGTGACCTTTCAGCAAAGCCCTGCCTGATGCTCAGCCTCAGCAGCACAGTCTACAGGGATATAACAAAGTGGAGTGAGTCACTCCCTTGGACACAGGCAGAAAATAGAGTCAGACAGTGAACATCACCTGTGAACCCGCACACCCCTTCTCAGAGTTCTTACAGCTCTGCCCTTTAAATGGAAAGTTATGGAGAGAAATCCTGTCTCCTGCAGCAAAAAAAAAATGACCAAGACAAAATTAAGCTTCAAAATGTGTGTTAGCAGTGTGTGAAGGTTTGTTTAATATACTGCTGACATTAAAGAGGTGTGGAACCCTTCTACATGAAACACTCGCCTTCTGAGTTCTTCCTTTCCCCATCCCCTAGACATTCTAGTCCAAAGGTCATTTAATTTATACTGAGTAGGGGAAAAAAAAAAGGTTTCCCTTGATCCCTAATCCAATTATCAGCTGCAAGGGGAAGATTGTTAAAAGTTCTGTAATGAACTGAGGGCTTGCACCACTCCACTGGGACACTAATCAGTTTCATCGTTCCTGCCTTAAGAATTTCTAATGTGTGTCTGTGAAAGAAATGGCTAACAAAAAATGGACAGTGATATGCTGTGTGTTTAGTATTAGCACATCCTTGATGGCTGTATATACATACATAATATGGACAAGACAATTATTATATGAGATCACTTTATTGGCCATATACAATTTCTCAATTCTCAATTTGCTCTCCATGAGACACACAGAAAGGGAGAGAAACTTGGGGTCAGAGCGCAGGGTCAGCTATTTATACAGGACCTCTGGAGCAGTTGGGGTTAAGGGCCTTGCTCAGGCCTTGCCTGTGCACTGCTGTATAAGTACTGCACGCTGACTGATTGTGCAACTAGAGCTATATATGTTCTTACATACTCAAGAATGTAACATGTAACAGATGTTTAAAAAACTCTTTTTGGGTTAAATATACATATATAATATTAGTGGTATATATTATATTAGTGGTATGTAACAAACTCAGTGCTCCACTTCATCTTCAAAAGCATGCGTAAACAGATTAGCATAATATCTCAGAGAAGAGTCTTCTATTTTTTTCCTGCTGTCTGAGGCTGACTGATAACTTGACAGACCTTTCATGGTGTCACAGTCTGCACAATAAAATGCCAAAGTGCATTTAAAAAATTAAAATCTCAAAGTGCCCACAAACCACAACCCTGCTGTTACAGATAAATACAGTGCATTATTCAATACTTCATATAAAATTGGAGCTAGATTTGAAGAACCCCTGCATTTGTCCTGTGTATGCCAGTTGCAGTGAAAAGCATTGAAACATAAAATTCTGAAATGTAGTAATAATAAATGCTGGCATTAATTCAAAATCATAAAAAACTTTAGATACAATTCCATGTGCTGTCTCTACTTCCAGAAATACATGTCTAATAGCATTCAGGTGCTCTGGGTGATGTCTTCTAGGACATGTTCACTCTTTCTCTAGCTCAGTCTATAGTTCCTTCCTGCTTTAAGAAAACCACCATTGTCCCTGTTCCTAAAAAACCCAGAGTCAGTTGTCTGAATGACTACCGCCCCATTGCACTCAACTCAGTTATCATGAAGTGCTTTGAGGGGTTGGTCAAAGCATACATCACCTCCTCACTGCCTGACACCCTAGACCCACTGCAATTTGCGTATCGCCAGAACAGGTCAACAAAGGATACTATTGCCACTGCCCTCCATACAGCCCTCTTACACCTGGATAAGAGAGGAACATATGTGAGAATGTTGTTTGTTGATTACAGCTCAGCATTCAATACCATAGTGTCTTCAAAGCTTGTCATCAAGCTCCAGGACCTGGGACTGAACACCTCCCTCTGTAACTGGATAATGTACTTCTTGACGGAACAGCCACAGGTGGTGAGGGTGAGCACCAACATATCCTCTATCTTGACTCCAAACACTTGAGTTGATTGATTGATTTTTAAGAGATTCAGTACTGGGTGCTAGAGACCCACTGGAATATCCTGTATCTGCTCCCAATTGAGGAGAATTTTATATGGAGGATAGATTATAGTATATATAATGCACACAACAGAAAAACAGTGCCTCATAACCCCGAGTGATTAAGTTTGCTGTGGATGCTTAAATGTAAATGTGTATTGAGCCAGTTGAAATGGAGTCTCAAGTGCCCAATTAAATATGAATGCATACTAGAATAGCTGTTTGTCCTGTGCTTAAATGAAATATTAAACTCAGATATGTAATTGTAATGTAATAAATTCAGAAAATTGGGAACTGAATAGCTAATACAACTGGAATGAATTAAAGTTAATTATACGAAATATATTCAATTTTTAATAATTTATTCCAACTGGAACAAACCTTTGGAGAATTCTTGTTTATAAGATTTTAAGTTATTTAAAAACACTTAATATACTACAGAAATAAAACTCACTGGAATAATTACATTTTCATACACGTAGAATCATTGGTTTTAATCAGATTTAATACATTTGAATCAGTCCTGTATTCACCAGTACTGTATTCACAAAGTCTTGGCTTACCACCGGGAGGCATCCTTAGCACCAGGAAACGTGAAATTTGCAGTTTTTCATGTGAATGTGCTTAGTATCGTATAGTCTGCCTTTGAACACAGCAGTTATTATTCTCATTGTCATCATCTTTACATCATCAGTGTCATCCAAAGCAGGATGTGACAATCGCTTCTCTTCGAACAAGAGGTGTGTTCTGCAAGCAGGAAAAAGCAGCAAAAGAAAAAGCAAGCCTAGCTTCTTATTTCAACATGAAACGAACAGGAAGCAAAGAATCATGAAACTCTGTCCTTTTTTATCTTCACCTGATCAGCAGAGCTGTTGTTTAAAATGCAATTTGGACAGTTCCGATTGTTGAGTACAATATCAAGAGGTTTTTTTTACTTTTTAATTTTTTTAAGTCATCATATAGAATTAGATTTGAAAGCATGAAGGCTGTTCGATACCAGCAGGATATTAAAAAAAAAAACGTTTGTCTATTAGATTATCTTAATTTTAGTAGATGAAGAAATTCTAGTTCATTACTAAAGCAATGTTTTATTATATTGGAACTAGATATAGTATTATTGTATCAGCCCTCAAATGTATTACAAAGTTCATATTATACAAATTGAGAATCAGAGGGCCCTAGGAACAACCTTGACTGACTTTAATGATTGAAGCCCTTTTAAGAATCTCAGATTTGCATTACAGAGATCTAAAATAACAGACCACAACAGGACAGTAGCTATTTTAGGTAACAGGATTTTAGCTGGCAGATGACCAAGAGAAAAGAGGTCCAGTTCCATTGAGGTTTAGACAAAAATTGCAGCATCAGCGGGAAGAGATTTAAACACATTTGGGTGAATCAGCACTAAAATACCATGGGCAATAATACACTGTGTCAATCTTTAATGTATTTTAGGGCATGGGAAACAAATATCAATTCTAAATTGCTAAAGGCCAAAGTCATTCAGTCATTTAAACTTCTATTGGAGTGATAAATGTGTCACTTTAGAACCAAGTCATGATTGTGCTCATCACTGCACCAAACATTTATTTTGCTTGTGTTCTGTGGTTTTAAAAAAGGGTTGAAGAGCAACAAAGATGACTGCAAAGTCACATACAGGAGAGATGATACAAACAGAATGGGGGTTTCTAAAAATAGTGAAAGCTTTTGGAACCAATGATGTAATCAGAACGTTATGAATGCTGATTTGTCTGGAGCATTCAAGATGTGTCAGAGGTCCACATAACAAATAGCTCCTATTCAACAAATGAGTGCAATGGAGTAATTATCTTCTGAGTCATTCCAAACCTTTACCACTTCTCCATGAATTCTGAGTAATATACAAATATTGTAAGTCATTTGAAAGCATAAATTAAGTTTTAAATTCTACTATTAAATCTAATTTAAAAGGTAGATAAAAATAAAAGATTAAAGCAATCTGTTTTAAAGATTGTCGTAAATATTATTTATGTACAGTACAAATATGTGAATATATATATTATGAAATATATATTCAAATTACAATTTCAAACATATATGAATCAAATAACCAAGGATGTAGATATATTTCAAATACAGCATCACAGTATGTTTATTTTGTCAAATAAAGACAACACTTCTAATCACATACTGTCACTGCATAGTCAATGTCAATAAACACACTTTTATCTGTTTTATTGTGATACGTTCAGCTCATCAAACATGTTCTATATTTCCTTTTACATTTTAGTATATTATTAAAGTCTATTTTAAAATTCATTATTCATCCCTGTTTTTTAGGTTAATGTAGCTATTAAACATAATTAAGGCTCATGAGAGCTCTAATAATCATTTTAGGTGTTCTGAAGACAAAGTAATCATCTAAAGAATTACTTTTTCAAATACCCTATAGAAAAATGTAACAGGGTTCATATTTAATTTATGGTTCTCTGTGTCACAGAATTGATCCAATACAGGAAGACTTAGGAAAATGTCAGGTATGTTTATTTTTCCATCCATACTGTTTATTTTTTGTTATAATTTGTGTCAAAGCCTTTACAGACTTTATGTTTTCTTGTCTCCTATTACATTGTATTATAAAGCTACCTTTCTGAAATACAGAAATATTTTAGACATACAATTTTTTCCTGGGACATATCACATTTTTTTTGTATGTTACTGTGTGGACAGGATTGTGTTTTAAAGTATACATGTAGTAAAATTTAGTTTTATAGATGACATCTAAATTGAAGATGCAATTTTGCTTAGTGTGAGTTTTCTACATTAACGACTATGCTTGCCAAGTAGAAAACTGTTTTTCCATTACTAGTACAATGTACTGTTGCAATGAGCCATCCAGCCAATTTCCAGTACAGTAGTATCATAGTAAAGGACAGGTATACTGTAGATGCTAGAGTATCTGAAACCTACCTTAAAGTAGAGTAAGTGGAGCTTAATCTCTTGGAAACTGTTTATGTGTGTTGTATAGTGTTGCTTTGAAAACCACCTGGTTTCAGTTCCCTAAATTTTCAAGGAAGGGCCTGTACAAGCAGCGGTAGAAAGTTTTCAACAGGATAGAGCAGTCATCCTTTAGAAGATGTGGATGATCTCTACAACTGGAGGAAGGATGTTACAAACTACAGGTTAACTAAAGGTCCACATGTTGCTGGTTTGATCCTGCATTTTACCACTGTATTCAGAGACTGGGATTCCCCAGATAGTGGCACACCATTGGCAGAGGGGTGTGATGGGAATTAGTTACCGTTTTCAGTTACAACAAATCAACAACCTGGTCATCTGCACACTTGGTGTGACACCAGTGAAAGAAACATTACTCCTCCAGTCGGCAATACATTTCCCATAAAGCACTGTGAAACTTGTAGATTGTCAAAAGATGATGTGTGTTGGTATGATGTGGCAGCGTTTCTTACAGGTCCTGACTCTCCCTGTTCATGCACAGAGGTATAGCTAGTGATTCCATACTGTTTTAGTGGAGTATATTACCTGAATCAAAATTAGTAATCCATTTCAATTGAAAAAAAAATAGAAGCAGCTGCAGCTTGTAACTTACAACAAGAGAACGAGACGTTAAGTTAGAACCAGTTATTAACTGTGGCAGCACAATAAATCACTGTCATTCTGAACTGTCCTCAGGTCTGTGATGTGGAAAAAGGATTGTGTGCTTTATGGACACATCTTTAATTGTGAAAAGTAATGCTTCAGCAGCCCTGCCCACGCCTCATCGCAAGGTTGGGAAAATGGTTCTGTTTGTACCCGTCAGTAGTTTGTACCAGTCACCACTAAACTGTATTGCAGAACTAGCTAATCTCCACTGTCAATATGGGTGAGGTCCCATACTTACTCTCAGCAATGGCATTCCCATTACATCTCATGTCATGCAAATGTAGGCAAGAGAAAACTCCCATCAAAATCTCAAGTGACACTCCCAGTTCGCTCGGATTTGAATAAGTGTTTATTAAGTTTAAGGTTGGCTACATTGTAACTGGCCTTCAGATTTCATCCTCCTAAGGTACACCTGAGCCTTAAGCGACACTTTGAGCTGTGCATCTCGAGGCAGGGGGCAATATGTTGCCTCTTCCTCTGAAATAAGGTAATTTATTTTAATTATGGGTTTCCTGCTTGATTCACCACATTGGTGGATCATTTTAGTGTACTGTATGTGTTCAGTCTTTGTGGAGACATCAGAATATTTGTAATATTATTGACTGTTACTATCTTTGTAATTGTTTTTGTATAGATATTATTGGTCTAAGTGTAAGTACTGTAACGCTTACGGCCAACAGGCACTGTGTAAGAGCCGGCGTACCAGAGCAGGTGATGTCACCGCCCTTCCCTGTGATAGCAGGACTACAGCTACTGGGCTGTAAAGAGATCTCTCTTTAGCTCACGGGGCTAGGTCGCTGCAGAGAGATGCGGGAGTCCCGGGTTCGAGCCTCAGTCAGGATGGGGCTGACCTAATGCGGCAAGGGCGCCCGCCTGAGCCCCCGTAGCGTTACAGTACTAACAGTAGCACCGATACCAGCAGGAGTAAGATTTGTTTCATTAACAGCAAAAAAACCTTTTTTTCTTAGACTACATTTTAGACCTTAAACTTTAGAGCTATAACTTTAAAACACTCAGCACTCTACTGCTAATAATAATTGCTTACACTTATTGAGTGCTTTTCTAGACACTCCACTCAAAGCCCTTTACAGGTAATGGGGACTCCCCTCCACCACCACCAATGTGCAGCATCCACCTGGATGATGCGATGACCTCCATAGTGGAGAGGAGAACAGAGTGATGGAGCCAGTTCAGAGATAGGGATTTTTAGGAGGTCATGATTGGTAAAGGCCAATGGAAAATTTGGCCAAGACGCTGGGGTTACACCCCTACTTTTTTCAAGAAACGCCCTGGGATTTTTTAATGACCACAGAGAGTCAGGACCTCAGTTTTACATCTCATCTGAAGGACAGTGCCTTTTTACAGTATAGTGTCCCCATCACTATACTGGGGTATTAGGACCCACATAAACTGCAGAGAGGGCGCCCCCTGCTGGCCCCACTAACACCTCTTCTAGCAACAACCTTAGTTTTTACCAGGAGGTCTCCCATCCAGGTACTGACCAGGCTCATACCTGCTGAGCTTGAGTGGTTGCCAGTTGTGAGTGGCAGGGTGATATGTTCATTCTGCTGTTCATCACAAACACCAGGAGAGCCCACCCCAAGAGCCTATGGCCAGATAGAAGACACACCCTTGAAATGAGTGATTCCTGTTTAAGTGATCCTTGAACTTGTAGACAGCCTGAAAGCTGGTACTGTCAGCACTATCTAATCTTAATATCAGGCCCAGTTTTCAAGACAGCCAGGAACTTACGTTACAGAGGGATTAATGTACATGACTGCAAACAGCCTAGGATTGTAAACTGCAGGAATTGCATGGAGTTGAGTACATACTACATGGGACCCACATACTGGCTGCTTTCAAAGAAGAAGTAGATGTTTATACTGATACAGTACATCATTTACATCTTCTAGACAAGGAACAAGTAAAAGTTAATTCCAAGCTGATAATAACAGAATGCTTTTCCAGGTTACTACTTTTTCCAGGTTTTTCTTTGAACTTTTCAGTATGGAATTGACCTTTACATTTTTCTTTGTGGCCAACACTCACAAAAGTAGCTCCCTAGACATTTAGAAAATGTGGGGGAAGTGATGATAAGGGCAAAATGATAGGATGTAAAATTAAAATCCTAAACATAAGGTCAAGGTATGTTATGTTATAGTTATAAAATGGACTTTTAAAACATCATTTTGAATATTATGTAAAATTGTGGCAAGTGCATGACAAAAAAGACCATCAGTCCAGAGGTGAGCAACCACATACTTTCATTAAAAGAATTTAAAGAATGTCCTACACTGGCAGCTTTGCCAATTTTTAGTCTTGAGCAGAGTACACCATGAGGGCATTGATCAAAATCCTCAAAGACACTGACAAAGTCAACCTAATGATGTCTTCAGAACCAACAGTGAAACACTGTGTTACGGATTTGGCCAATGATACCGAAGCTAAGTAATGAACCCACTTGCGGGAGCTGAAAAAATAACCCTGAAAAAAATCTATACTGCGATACAGAATCAAGTCCAAAGGGGAAGCCAGTAATCCTAAACCAGGGAGAGAGCTACCGAAGCCTTAGTCGAAGGAGAAAACCAAGAGTCCATAAGCAAAAAAGTAGCAGAGGGGAATAAGGCATAGGGCGACAAAGTAGCTCAAACTGAAAACCAATACTGAGCGCGGAGGTAGGGGAAAACTGTGCTTAAGTACAAGTTGAGACGGAGGTGTGGTGGTGAATACGTGGTCTTACAGGTTGTTTTAATTCAACATGGGCTACACCTTCTTCTGCCTCTTCCGTTGCCGGGAAGCAGGGATCGTAACACAACGGACACAAGTGAAACCCAGGCATGAATCAAGAACAGGACATGTGTCAAGCTCATGCACGTATACTGTACTGTATGATAAACAAATACAAGCTAATCAATGTCACTCTTGTGGATTCTGAATGTGAATTATTGATGACAAATATGACTTTGCTTTATTTAATGCTGATAATATTACTGTATTACATTTTCAGATGTTCCAAGCTGTAAATCATTCTGCTGTTTGATGTCCATTGTTCCAGATTTTGTTGGTGGGGGGGTATAAGTACATTTGGAGGACACCCAAAGAGCAGCTATTTCAGAATTCAAACTCTTAACAGTAAAAAGGATGGTTAATTATTAAGCATATCAATTTTAAAGGCAATTTTGCTATTGTATTCTCTTGAGCCCCCCAAAAATGAAAGCAGGCCATTAATAAAAAGAAAAGTAGAACAGACTATTACTGTCATTTACAACGTGTTCTGCTATTAAAGGTGGGTCAAATAACTCACTCTAAAATATGTCTTTTTTGCTGTTGGCAAGTCCACTTTTTAAGAAAAATACAGTACATGTAAAAAAGCTTCCCTTTTAGTGTATAAGACGAAGCAAGATAATAGAATGTGAACAGACTGTGTAATAGAGGAGTGGCGTGATCTTATATCTGGGTGTTTAATCAGGTTTACACACTTTTTTAAGAAGGTTCCCAATAATGCTTTTGAAAATATATTATAAATCACGCCTGCCCAATGAAAAAAACTGCCCAGTCCACTCTTGTACGTCCAGTCCCGTTTTTGTTTTGATTGTTCTTTGCTGCGTATAGAAGCCTGCTCAGAGGTTTTGAATTTGGTTTTGTCTAAAAAATACTTCGCCTTCCGTTACGACTATAAAGCGCTTGTCAACGTCTGCTTGCGATGTGGAATTTGCGGTCTCCATCATTTTCTTTTTCGTTTTAGGTCCTTCTTTCCCATTTTTATTGTATGTTTGTCTTAATTAGTGCCACTTATTGTAATAAATAAATACTAGCACAATAACTTTAATATATATTAACATTGCTTTACTACTATCATTTATTGTTACTGTGTTATTACTGTACTTCACTGCATTATCTCTACTAAGGGAGTCATGTTTATCAAATTTTTGCTTAAGGAAGACATTCAAGAAACGCATCCCTTTCGTAAAACGATGATTATATTATTTATTACCCATAAGCTTAAATTGGGCTTGTAAGCAATACCATCAACAAGCGCTTAAGTCATGTGTCCATGTTTGTAATGTGATGAAGTAGATAGGAGTCTTTTTTAAACATACATAGTACATAGTACATAGTACATAGATTTCCTAGCTTATGCGACCTGCTCATTTCATTGGCTTGTTTTTCAGTTTTTATGAAAGTGCGCATCTTGCTCAAACCTCTCAAATACGGAGCAAGAAACCCTGGGGGGTATCAGGGCCTCCTCCTGATCTGAGTAGGTAGACTTAAAAGAAAGAGCAAACGTTTCCTGGAACAGAACTTCGTTTCTGCCCCTCTCAGAAAAAAAAAACATGACTCTTGGCACTGCGCAGGTTGTGAATGAATTCCGTTTTAACGTTTTAACTGTAACCCTTTACAGTTAAAATGAACTCAGCAGTAAAACCCCCTTCTGGCTTATTGTTGGGTGGACACCCTGCAGTAGATAAACTACAACAGACAGGTACACGAAATGAGCATCAGCCGTCTGTAAAGGAATTCACTGTGGCGTCATCTGAGAATTCAATCTGTGCAATGATGCAGAAACTCAAGTTTAGCAAGAGTCACAATGCATACAGTATCTGCTTTTCACAAGCCTTACAGCACGTGTTTCTGTGTGGTGTGAGACTGAGGTGTGTGAGGGTGAGTTTAATGTAAACTGCCGCTTCCATTCACCAAATCGTCTTCACTATGTTAATTATTTGTTTTTTACTTGGATAACATAATGAAGCACCAATCTTTAAAAGCATGGATATTTTTAACGTGAAGCACTCACTCCTAAAGCCCATTACCTGCCAGCCTGCCTTTGACGAATTTTCTAGATCTAAAAGCTGCATGAAACTTTTATTTTGTAGGTTCAAAAGCACCGTTTATTGTCATTTCCTATTTCTAACTGTGCGTTGTGTGGGAGTTTCCTGTGAAATGATAAATGTCGTTAAAAAGAAGACGGGGGCAGTTTGAGCGTATATGTTAAGACCTGTGCTTGTTGTTGAGTCCTGTGCCAAAACAGACATATCAGAATGAAACCTGTAATTTGATAGTCGGACACCACAGGCATAGCACCGGAGTCTAAATTAACATACTTGACATATCGTGTGAAAACGGTCTAGATTTTTCCACGTCGCCATCACTCCAAGGCTTAAAATCAAATGAGTCTTCAACCCATGAAAACACGATACCTTCAGAATCCCGGACAAACCGGAATGTCGAGGATGATTTTATTATATCATTTTTTTGTATGCTAAGGCAGGCCACGTATACATAAGTACGCATGCACACACTGGGCAGATATCTACGCAAATATATACAGTACCTTATATGTACAGTACGCTACAATATCTCTGTCTTATCTGTATTTCACTGTTGTGCCATGAGAGCGAGCGGGCATTTGCACAAAGGGAGTGAGTTTGAACTTCAGTCCTTTTGTCAGCCGCTTCGCTCTGCGCTGCTACGCGCCGAAGCACTGCCTCCTCCTTCTGTAGCTAAGGAAGCTCTTCGGTCCTCCTCCTGTTACCTGGGCTGGGGAGCCAATAACGTCACAGGCGGGCTGAAGTCATCGCCACATCAGCTCGTCTAGCCTCAATGAATGTGAACCGACCGAACCAAAGAAAAACAGGGATCGGGAAAAAGAATTGGCGCTGCGCGAATGCGACACACAAATGAATCCTAGCTGGTTCTAAGTCGTATTTGGTGCAAAGGATACGGTCTTGAGAAATAACAGTAACATTACTGTTAATACCAATTTAGCTACTGGAAGATGTTACAATCCCTCACAAGTAACTCATGTGTGCGTCTCATACAGAGTAATAAATCGACGTGGTATTTCTTGTTTCTGATCCTGGGCTATGTGCTGTATTTGATTTTCGGGGCCGTGGTATTCTCCTCGGTCGAGCTGCCTTATGAGGACGAGCTCCGGCAAGATCTCCGCAATGTGAAGCGGAAGTTTCTGCAGGAGAACGAGTGCCTGTCGGAGGACCGGCTGGAGGAGTTCCTCGCCAAGGCGCTGGAGGCCAGCAATTATGGGGTCTCCATGCTGAACAACGCCACCGCCAACTGGAACTGGGACTTCACATCAGCTCTGTTCTTCGCGAGCACAGTTCTGTCTACCACAGGTAAGGAAGTACCGGGGGGAAGTCAAATACAGCGATGCAGGATGTTCAGTAAAGGGGCATGTCGAAATAGCCGTGTTGTATCTGCTTTATGTAAATTGGTAGTGGATTTTCCTAAATGGCTCAAAATTTGATTGTCGGGATAATATATTATAGTATCACTCTCATGTTGTGTTACTTATGTGTCAAGCCAGTAAGGGTGGGGTCGCTCAGTGAGCCTAGATTTGCATCATGGAATGTTTTGACCTGTAATAATATGCATGTGTTCGCTCAGTGGACCCTTTGTTCAGTGTCTGATGTGCCACAGTCATCCTACACTTTGGTTAAGACTGGGGTGCTTGATTGACATCGATCAGTTTATCCCGATGGGCCTCGCAGTTTTGTTTTGTTTTTGGGGGGGAGGGTACTATTAGGTGGTTAAACATTATATTTCAGACCTTTAGACAACAGAAATCCACTCGTTTTGTTGTCCTACAGATAAGATTTGCTTTTTTTCCTTCCATCAGCAAAATAACCAAATCAGCCAAATAATAAAGTTACAAACAGATCTATTTCGAAGTCCACGATTAAATTCTGAAGATCTAATTAAACTTCATGTAACCCTATATGTTCGAAACCCATTTCCTTTCTCTGTGCATTGATATACAAAGTCTCTAGAGCGCTGCAGGCGCTCAGGTGAAACTCGACTCCTGAGAGCCCCAGTAGAAGTCACCATTCACCGTCAGCATGGCTCGTCTGACTGCAGTGAGGAAACACGATCCCCATGACTTACCTTTCCCGGCACTGGCATCTCACCATTGTCCTTACTAAAGCCTGTAAAGAGTTGTTTTTAAAATAATCGGTTTACTTTAGGATATTTGGCCTAGACTTCCTGATGATAATGACATATCAATGCAGTTGCCTTGTTAGGTGAATGGTAAACCTAGAACATAGTTATAAACAAGGGAGTTCTCATGGTTATATCTGTGTCACTAGGTATCACACCATTACTGTATTCAAAGAGCAGTTGCACTTTGTTCCTGTTAAAGAATTGTCCCTCCCACTGGTAACCATAAAATCACTTCCTTCAATGTCAAATGCTTTATTTGAAAACATTCTGCAGAGAAGTACTTAACGTTTAGAAAATAAAAGAAACGTTTAGTCACCCCTGTAAGAATAAGTGAGTGGTTTGTGTAATAAAAGACCCAGTACTGCCCTGAATGTCCTGTTGTTAACAGGCTGCTGAGCTGGATTCTTGACTAGGAGAACCCGAATTGTGAGAACAGAGACCAATGGGTTGGACTGTGGTCTGACAATGGTGGTGATTATGTACACATAGACTTTCAAGATTGCCAACTGCTTATTCATTGGGTTTTAACTTTGGCAGGCACAGAAGAAAAGAACCACAGGAAATATTGTAGCACACTGAATGGTTATTGATTTTCATAATTACGCCCTTCCTTTTACTACAGAGGCCCTCCAGCAAGCTCAGGTGTGCCTGCTTTCAGTATCACTCCCTTATTGCATCATCCACTACATTGTAACAAGCACAACTGACAGGGTTCATCGCAACTTTTCTTGCTTCACCTTCAGGAAAGGGAACAACAAAAGAATGAGATGAAAAGCTTTATCATTATTCAGAGATCATGATGAAGTGTGGAGTGATCGTAGACTGAAACATTTTTTGACATATGGGAAGGACTTATATAAATAAACCTTTGTAGTCCATAGATACAGTAGCTGTACTGTTGCACAACAAAACATTTAAGTACTAACATGCAGTGTTTCTGTAGGTATGACTCCTTCCCCACCATTCTGTTGTGCTCTTCACTGCTACAAGTAGTGCTCTTTCGTTTTATCATAAAGGTCACCAGAGTAGCAGATCATGTTTGATGTAGAATTGCAGGTTCATGGCTCTGGTCTTTGAAAACTGCAGTGGGATTCTACAGTGGGTTTTGATGTTTTCTATTTACTGGCACAATAAATCGCATGTGAAATCCTGGCTTTCCTGACAGGCAGTTCAGTGCCATCATCCCGTACGTCAGTTATGGTGCAGGATCTTTACAATATGGCCCTTCGTGCTAGATCATCTATTTTTTTAACAACATGTATACTAAGAGGTACTGTCACAAAGGTCATAAATCTTCATGGAGGGAACCAGATCTGAGAGTTGAGTGTAGAGGCTTGTTCAGGGAGTTCGTTTACCTGCTGTACACTGTACTTCCCCAAATGTGCAGATACTTGGCTATGCAAACTATCCTAAAGACCTTGGGGGCTAGTGCGAAGGACACAGTCAGGGCAGAGCAATCTAATTTGTCACAAGTTCCACAGGTTCAGGTTAATGATGTTTCTACCCCATAGCCTGAGGAATGTTGCAAACAGTCAATGCACTGTAGGTTTAATAAATGGTTATGTATAACTTCACTATGTGCATTTTGACGTTGTCAGTATGGATAGAAAAATACAAATTTTTCTGTTCTACTGTAATGTGGTAACGTATTTATTTTCCATGTTCTCTTACCAAGAAAAGAAATCAAAGGCAGTACATTGGGTTTCAGGTGAAAGTTTTGTTTGCACATTCGGAGGTTAACATTTAGCATATATATACATGTAAAAGGATTGGTAGAAAGATCAGGTGGAGAGCATTTTTGTTGTCTCAATTTGTGACGTTTGATAAGACTTATTTTTATACTTTAACAGCCTGTACTTCTTCTCCCTTGCAGGCTATGGACACACGGTGCCCCTCTCAGACGGGGGCAAGGCATTCTGCATCATCTATTCAGTGATCGGGATCCCCTTCACCCTCCTCTTCCTGACAGCAGTGGTGCAGCGCATCATGGTGTTCAGCACCCGCCGTCCCGTGACCTACATCCACACCCACTGGGGCCTCTCCAAGCCATTGGTGGGGATGATCCATGCCATTTTCTTGGCCTTCATCACAGCGTCCTGCTTCTTCATCATTCCTGCTGTGGTCTTCTCTGCCCTGGAGGAGAACTGGAACTTCCTGGAGTCCTTCTACTTCTGCTTCATCTCCCTCAGCACCATTGGTCTGGGGGATTATGTACCCGGAGAGGGCTACAACCAGAAGTTCAGAGAGCTGTACAAACTGGGCATCACCGGTGCGTATCCTGTGCTTGTGAGTGGGTGAGGTGCCATGGAGTGATAAATGATGATTTTCTTTGAATATTTGGATCCTTGTTTATCTGGGGTTACTAAAAAAAGTGTTTAGGGCAGTCTGGTGATGCAGTGGTTATCATTGCTGCCACACTGTGCTGGGCCCCTGGGTGAAATTCCTGTCCTGGCATGCTATCTGCTTAGAGTTTGCATGTTCTTCCCATGTTTGTGTGGGTTTCCTCTGGGTGCTCCAGTTTCCTCTCAAATTCAATAATAAGAATATTGCTTAAACTTATATAGTGCTTTTCTGGACACTCCACTCAAAGCGCTTTAAATGAAATGATGCAACAGCAGCCAGAGTGTGCCAGTACACTCACCACACATCAGTGGGGAGGAGAACAAAGTAATGAAGCCATTTCTTAGATGGGGATTATTAGGAGGCCATGATTGGTAAAGGCCAGGGGGGAATTTGGCCAGGACACCGGGGTAACACCCCTACCCTTTTTGAGAGACGCCCCTGGGATTTTTAAATGACCACAGAGAGTCAGGACCTTGGTTTTACATCTTATCTGAAGGATGGCACCTTTTTATAGTACTACTGGCCCCACTTCCAGCAGCAATCTTAGTTTTTCCCAGGAGGTCTCCCATCCAGGTACTGACCAGGCTCACACCTGCTGAGCTCCAGTGGGCTGCCGGTTGTGAGTTGCAGGGTGATAGGGACATACTGGTACATTAATAAGCTTCTGGGAAAATTAGTCCTGGTGTGAGTGGTGTGCATGTTTATGTCTGTGTGTGCCCTGCAATGGCCTGGAGCCCCATCCAGGGTCTAAACCACCTTGCTCCCACTGCTTGCCAGGTTAGGCTTTGGCTCCCCTGCAACCTTAAATTGGATTAAGTGGTTAGAAGATGGATGGATGTAAAAACTGTTAAGTTATTTTGTCTTCTCTTAACCCACAAGAACTGTGACTATCTGCAGGTAACCATATGGACTGTCATTTCAACATTATGGCCATTTACATAAATTTCCCTTCAGGATCAATGAAGTCTTATCTTATCTATTTACCATCTTCTTGGTTTTGGATTGTACTACTGGGTGCAGTTTTAAGAGGGATAATCCATTGAAGGCCGGTGTCTGGGATGCAGAAGACAGGGAGGAACAGCTAGTTAAATTGCAGCACCTCTAACAGTACTTGCAGTAGAGAGCAGATGTTATGTGCTTTGATATAATTAGTGCCTTAGCAACGTTCCTCAAAGCACAGTACAGGAAGACAAATGTCCCCTTCAAGCGGCAAGAATCTTATACTATGGAACAAGTAATAGGTTTATTCCATGCTGAAAAGAAAGAAAACGCAACGTTTCAGCCGTGGAGCCTTCCACGGCCGAAACGTTGTGTTTTCTTTCTTCTCTTTTCAGCATGGAATAAACCTATAACTTGTTCCTTTGCAGCCTACGCATGCAGACGCAGTTGCCCACCTGAACTACTACATCTTCTACTATGGTTAACTAGATCTTGACTCTTGAGCCTTGAAGTTATCCAATTCCGTGGACGGAAATATGTTTAAATCCAGTTTTCGATACAGTGTGACATTACAAGAGCAAATGTATTTTTTTCTAGACCATGTTGTTTTTCAAGCCATGGTTTTGTCTCTGCAACAACAACAACCTTGTTTCATTGGTTCTTTTTTCCATCTGGTACCTGCCTGTACCTTTCAAGGGCTATAAAGCTTGTTCATGTGACACAAGGAGACACTCCTTGTCATTTAGATAAAGTTACCTTTCCCAGCTGCTTTTGGTTTAATCAGTGTAATTTAGAAGCATTTAGCAGATGATGGCATTGACGTCTGAGGTACAATGAGCCCGCGGGCAGGGCCTTTTTACAATTAACATCAGTAAGGGGCGACAGATGGTTGATAGTGTCTCTACTGCTGGTACAGTTTTTTTTCCAAAGAAAGCATTCCCGATCCCTCACTTTATTTCTGTTTTCTTTCTTGCAGATATTAATAATGGGGATACTCTTTTAAAGTTTTACAGGTGTACCAAGTAGTGTTTGTTAAAAAAGAAAGAAAATTGCTTAGTATATTTTATTATTTTGAGCAAACCACTAATCGTGATGCTCTGTAAATACCGTAGACAGGTGTGTTTTTTTTACCAGGCGTTTTATCCTCACTACAGGTTTTTCAATTACTGGGAAAGAGCCGAGAGCAGCTGAGGGCTCTTGTCTGGCCTGTACCCTGTAATTAGTGTGTGTATGTGTGTTTGTCTCTCTGCCAGTGTACCTCCTGTTGGGCCTGATTGCCATGCTGGTGGTGCTGGAGACTTTCTGCGAGCTGCAGCAGCTGAAACAGTTTAGGAAGATGTTCTACTTGAAGAGGGAGAAGCCAGAAGACCGTGTCACCATCCTAGACCACGACCACTTGTCTTTCTCCTCTGTATCTGACCAGGCTGCCACCCTCAGGGAAGAGAAAATCACTGAACCCTTTGTGGATGTGCAGCCCGTGCTTTACACTGCTACAGATGGCTCCATCAACAGATAGGGTTCTGTATAGGTTACTCTGTAGTGGAATGTTGTGGAGATATAGAATCATAGCTGGACCATAGCCCACATAAGACCAGAATAGCTTTTTTTTCAGAACATATACAGTTTATTGTGAAAAATGTATTTCAGAGGTTTTACAGGCTTGCTGTATTTGTTGAGTGGTGTGCTTAAGGAAAGCAAAATTAATTTAAGACAACAATGTTAATTTTAACTGACAGCATGCTATCAACAAGTGAATTTAGATGTCTATGTTTAAAAAGGCATACTTACTTAACTGCTGATATTTGGAAAGTGAGTTTAGTGTATTAAGCATAAGTCAAATAATGTCAATAGTTCTATCTCATGATTTCACTGGCTGTCGTTACACTAAGGCATACAGTAGGTTTGAACAAGTCTACCGTTTGTATTACTTTAAGGTTGTGCTTTAAAGTTTAAAGGGCTTTGAAGGATGATGGAGTTAAAAATAATAATGGTATAACTGTTCACCTAATGTGAGAAAAATATTAACATTCAGCACATTGTCTTTAAATCCATACTGTACTTGAAATTGTAGATTCAGGGAAAGTGTTGAGGATGATTTAAAGGTGAATGATTTGTGGATTTACACATATAAATGCATTCCTTGTTTCTGTCTAGAATACAAAGCAGCAGATTCCTGCTTTACAAGCTGCAATTATTCTAAAGATGGTGGAAGGTACTGTAATTAGTATTATTGTTATCTTAACACGTCTGTGGTTTTCTGTCATAGATGAGTAGAAAGAAGTGAAAAGAAATGTAATTTTAAACAGTCTTTTACAAGTGGGTATGGGGGCTGGTCCCTGATATTGTATTACAAAAGTCTTGCCAACTGTACATTTGTACATTGTATAGAGTTGCAGGTCCAAAAGAGAGAAAAATATTTTATAAGCAGCACAAAAATGTATTGAAAGGAGCTGTCAACAGTGTGACCTGAAGAGTTACATACTACCAATATAAAGGAATAAAAATGTTTTATTGTGAGATTTCCTAGTGACATTAGTTTACTGTATATTATTGAATAGTCCGTTCTCTGGTATTTGCACTGTACTTCTGTGTCTCTACTGGGTCATGTGTGGTACGTCAGACCGACCCATTGTCTTAGGAAAGGAACTCAAGCACAATGCATTTATGCACTCAAATAGCTGCTTCAGGATTAAATCATACATAGTGCATGCGCTGATATTCGATTGGTAAATTCAGAGTATCTGTGTAAAACAGAGTTTTTTCTTCTTATTTAAAACTGTAAATTGTGAACCTGGAGTATAATAAAGTGTTTATTAAGTTCAATTTCCTGTTACGTTGTTGTTAAGAGACCAGCAAATTCTGCAGTATGAATGTCCCTCTTCTTTGAGGTTGAAGATGAACTTTCTGTCAAGAAGGGGCAGTCGATTTGCCTGTTAACAGTTTTTCTTTTTGTCTTCCGGGGCTGTAGAACTGCCCTGATGCACAGAATAATAGACACCAACTGACCGTAAGAACATTAGAAATGTTCAAAATGAGACCAGGATGTTCTGTCTAGTTTGTCTGGTTGCTATTAACCAAGTAGTCCAAGGATCTGATCCAAGTCCATCATCAACAATTTCATTAAGCCAACTCAAGATAATTGACATGATGTTAAATGTAAATTAAATGATGCTTGTAAAAATATTGGATTGTTTATTAAGGTAGAATTTAACATGTCTACATGTCCTTAAAATGGGAGTCTGACACATTTGTTATATGATTAGTTATTTTCATTTGTGCAATAAGTTCAGTGGTACAGTATTAAATCTTTATTACTTTGACTTCTTTTAAATGTATGAATTATTTTCATAAGGTGTATGGTTAAGTCCTTATGGATTTCCTTTGTCATCAATGAAATCTTTAAGTATATTCATCACACAACTTACACAATAGTTCTGTAATTTTAGTTTGTTTTTATCAAAGGCTCCACCATCAGAGACTGATTTTATCTAGCAATTACATTAAAAACATTACAAATTAAAAGAAAATTACTTATATAACCAAGTGTCACAATGCATATATTTGCTTTGATGAACAGTTTCTTTCGAATTATTGTCAATAGCAGGACTGTATGTAGCTGTGCCTGAAAAGGAGGTTTGGAATAATATCCTTACTATTCCATCTGCCACACTCCTGATGGCACAGTCTACTTTGATCCTGCACGCGTTTTTTATATATTATTTCCTAATAAGTATAAAGATGGATGTAGAAAAATCAGTATGCAATTATTACCCAAGCAGACAATTTTGCTTGAACAAGACCTGGCTGTAAGATGCTCTCTTGGTTGCAGGAAGGGTGTGCATTTTACACGCAGAGAACATGCACACTAGAGCTGAATCTTTTAAGTGTTACCCAAAGCTGATAAGTTATTGATAAACAGTGCTGTAGTAAAACAGATCTGATGCAAGGGGTTATTCCTGGTGTGGGTGAACACTGGGTGAAGGACTAGTTTCTACTAGGCTCAAGGCTACTCCAAATCCAGCAGGCTCCTCCCAAAACGTATTGTTTTTTTTTTGCTTAAGCTTTAACATATTTCAGGTTATTTTGTTCACTTACACCAGAGGTGCCCAATCCTGAGGCCCACATTCCTGCTGTTTTTCATTCCTACTCAGCCTAATTACCAAACCTTAATTGAATTAACTGAAGTCTTAAGGGTGCTTGGTTGGGATATTTATTCTTTAACCTACTCAAATGTCTGGGACTTTATTTAGTTCAAATGAATTCTCTTCTAATGTCAATTAAGGGTTAAATCATGTAACCAAGAGTGTTTAGGCCTACGGGACCAGGATTGGGAACCATTGAGTTAACTACTGTGCGCATCAGTGTGCCGGAATAGCTCCACTAAAGTTGCTGTCAAAGATAATACTTTTACAAACCTAGCAATGAAAGAATGTGGATAGAGTGACTTCTCCTTCACTGCTCATCAAGCGAGATAGGCATCTATACACTCTTGGTTTTCAGGTCCTCCTGGGTATAAACAGGTTAATAATAATATGGTACACTATATACAGTAATGTATCTTTTGTCAGATTTAATGCTTATGTTGTCTGTGACATTCCACAGCTTATTCTTTGACTGAGTTCATTTATTGTTTTATTTGCTTAGATAGAATGCATGGCAAACCTTGTAAGACAGTATAGATCCTTTGTGATTATTGTACTGTGTGTAATGTTTGCACATTCTTGATTGAGATTAAAAAGCTCAAGGTCTTTCAAAGTTATAAGCATTTTTTGTCTTCTATTTTGTGCATTAAGAATGTGGAATATGAATTCTGCACCACTCTTGTATTGGATTCTGTTAAACTTACTCCTTTATCTTTATTGACATGCAACTATTTATTTTTTATAAAATAGTGGATTCTAATAGCTGAATATCCATACAAAGCATGGTGACTGACCGCTCCTAACAATTTGTGTCACTCATTTGCTCGTTCCAGAAGCTGTAAATCTGGGTAAAAACAGTTTTTGTTTAGCGTGCGTGGCATGCCTTTTTACTTGTCATCTCTTCACTTTGAAATCTTGTTACTGGAAATCTATGGGGAATGTGTTTTTTAAACTTTTATTTGATAAAAACAAAAATTGTCTCTTCAACATTGGGGAACTCTATATAGCTAAACCAGCTTTGGTTTTCATTTATCCAGAACCCTGACCAGAATCAGAAGGTCACTTTACCCTGGTATTTCTCCATTCATTCAATTTTCCTGCAGAATAAAGTGGATTTTAGTCTTTTCTTGTTGCATCACATTTAAACTTAACCTGGCGGACTGTCTGTACCTGTATACTTGGAAGTATAGGTTACAATGGCAGAGCTGTTGTCCATTACTTTACCATTAGAGAAAAATAGTGGTATGGTCAGAGAAAAAAACTAAAATAGGGAATGCTGAGCCATTTGCTGTAAGAAATTCAGAACTGTGTATGCAACAAGACTGTAAAGCTGTTTCTATGGTTATTTGTCAAATTCCCAGTAATGTATTTCTACTGTTTACCCACATTCATGTTTGCAGCCTAGAGCCACTGTCTGTAAGAAAAATTCCTGGGCAACATTATGTATTGTCTCAAAAAAGCACAGTTGAAATTTCATTTTAAAAGAGAAGTCACTGAAAACAAAATAAATGCTACTGAAAAAGGTTAGGCTAGGTAGCTTTTCAACCAATGTATGCTTCATATTAAAAATGTACACTGTATATATATAAGGAATCTGTAATGTTATGACATGTCCTTTCGGTTTTTAACATTAAACTAAAGTATCTAGTACGGAACGTCACAGTGAAATTAAGAGAAACCATGGTGAACGTGGCAAACTGTAATGAAAGAAAACTAATGACTATAATATTACGATGTTATACAGTAGCTGCTTCTAGACAGCATAAAGAGCGTGTCTCTGTTGTATGGCTTTGGAAAGCAAATTCACATATTGAGCCAAAAACAGCTTTCAGAAAAAAAATCTAAATAATTAACTGCAAAAGCAGGCATGTATTTTATGTGATGGCAGAAGGGAGACTATCAGGTGTATGCAAAACACTTTTTTAGGAATTCTGAAGCAATTTCTATCCCAGCATAATACAGATACCAAATCACTTTGTATTCTAAGTACAGAAAAGGCACGAATGTTCACTTTATCAGAATCAGATAATCAGAATGTAAAGACTCTATATATGAGGTGTTTTTAACCTTCATTACTCAAAATTTGGTGATGTCAATAAAATGTTTTCAGTTTGATTTAAGCAATTGGCATGATTACAATAGTACTGTTTCTTTTCCAATTTTGTGGAAATACAGGAACATTCCACACAAAGATAGTAAGTCTTTCGAAAACATCTTTCAGGGTGTCTGATATTGTTTCAACCGAATATTAGAAACATAATTCAACGTTGATGTCCAATCATCACTCACAACATCAGATTAGTTTGAGCACCATGGAGACCAGAGCACCTCCACAGCGATGAACTAACAGCCCTTCCAGAAAAGAGCAGCAGGATGCACAATGCATTGCTAATCCAGGGAGGAGAGAAATGTAGTACCTGTTATAGTACTGTGGTTTCCCAAATCATGTCATTTCTCTCATTCTGCTTGACAGGGTTCCTGGCCTATTTTCTGCTGTTCAGACTGTGTTTTGTTTTTGCAATGTTGATTAGGGTTTTTTTTTACTGACAAGCCACAAACTTTTAAGTGTATTTGAAAGTGAAGTTATTCTGGCTTCCATTAACCCTGGATAAAATATGCAAATGAAGCTGTTTCTCACAAAATCAAGAGCAACAGGCACTTAATGATTTAAAAATGTGAAGTAATCAGCCTGCATAATTTGTGCATTTTGGCCAATTACAATATGGCCCCAGTATTGCAGACTGCATTGCTAAATTGAAAGGCAATTAAGAAGATAATTTTAAAAACCAACAAGAAGGTATCTCACATCAGGAAAACACAAAATGTGCAAGATATTTCACTGCAAGTCACTGCAGTTGTATTTTCTAATGATAAGACAGAGCATTGTGTTTGTTTTTTTAATATCAAAAAACATTCAGCCAAAGTAAAACAAATTCTGCTAATGAATGTTCTTGCCACTTACATATACTATCATAGAGAAACTGAAGCTTTTTTTTCCTTCAAAAGGAAGCAAAAATCAAATATTAATTGGTATGTCATCCTGACCCATTTAACAATGCTCAAAATAGCCTGCAGTGAGAACAGTCGTTAGGAAGCATAGAGAGAGGCAACTTTGATGCTTTTTACTTGGTTAAGATGAACAGGAAAAACAGACAAGGCGATTGTCTGAGAAAGGTGGAAGGTCTTTTGTTGGAAAATTATGCCATATGCTAAGAATAGTATTCTAGGAACATCCAACTCAAATCAGTTGTCTTCATCGTGGTCTATCTTAGTTAAACATAATGCACAGCAATTATATAAAGCTTGAGAATCTTCACAGAAATGCCCATGGTGATCAGTTTGCTAGTCAATTTCTTGATATCAGGAAAGAAAGAAATATCCCAAAAACAGAAGCCTTAAAATTCACCTTTTAATAAAACTTTGCTTTTTCCTTGTTTTTTTTTCTTAGCAGTACAAAAACAGAATGTTCTTTAGATTCTTATAGTAAGAGATATATGATTTGGTGAAAAATTAACATCAATCTATATTGCTTTCACAGATGAGACCCCATCTGACACCACATATCTAAATCTTGCTTCATTTTTCTGAAAAAACAGGACATGAAAAGAGCATATGGCACTGTCGTACGTATTAATTAGTAAAATTAATGTCGGATGCAATGTATTGGAGTGC
Organism: Lepisosteus platostomus; assembly: GCF_059453375.1. Taxonomy (NCBI): domain Eukaryota; kingdom Metazoa; phylum Chordata; class Actinopteri; order Semionotiformes; family Lepisosteidae; genus Lepisosteus; species Lepisosteus platostomus. The sequence continues at coordinate 15,845,840 of NC_142627.1, read as the reverse complement.
ATATTAAAAGCTATCAGAGCTCTGATTTTGCACAAAACCAAGCCATTGCATATCCTTTTTTTTCAAAGATTTACCAAGATTTAGAAACTTTGCCTAGTACAGAACTCTTTATACTGTAGTAAAATATACCCAGCAATATTATGTACAAAATTCCCAACAATACTGAAATTCTTAAAAATGTTGAAGTTAAAAATATTTAATTTTGTTTCTTCAGTGCAGCTAAATTATGAGATATTCATTTTTCAATTTTAATTTGCTCTTGATTATTCAAACAAATTGAAGTGGAACTCATAACTCATGTACTGTATACCACAGAATAACATTTTAATTCCCCATAAAATTGGCATACCTCTTTGTTAAGGTTTGAAGATTTTGTTTTTCATACCTCTACTGAATATTCAAGTGGCTTGGGATTTGAAATACTTCATAATTGATCATTGTGATTACATAATGTTTTGAAAATATTGAAATATTTTAACTGCCCACAAACATTTTTCTATTGTTGTATGTATTAAAAGGTAGTATATAAATCATTTTACTGAAGGGTTATTCTAATTGGAGTCTAGGGAATATGGCTTGTCATGCCCAAAGCTCTGATTGTCAGGGACCTGTCTATCTAGCTTTTCAATGTGTATTGCCTAAGAATGCTGATATGTCAGTTTGAGAGCCAATTAATAAAGTAACAGAGAAATACAATGAATGATGAGAAACACCTTAATTTTATTTTAGCTCTCAATGAAGCAAATATTGTACCAGAGCAACTCAATTTCCACTGTTTGAGATTATGGCTGTAACTTAGATAATTGTCGTATGTCCCTCAGGCTTGATAACCCAAATACACTTGAGCATTTTTAGTGCTTTACATATTTTTCATTATGTCTGGGATATCACATGACATGCTGGATCCTTTAAAACAAATCAAATTTTAGGTCTCAGAAAAAGACATCAGACACACAGACTTTCAGTATCTCTTTGTAGACCTTTAGTAACTAGAGGTCAGTAGTAGAACAAATGACATTTAGAAAAGTTGGGTCATGGCACTTTGTCAGCCATTTTCTACCATTTAATGACCACCAATATACATGAACATCACAAAAAATATTACTTTCAGAAAGAAAGAAAACATTATTGTTGCAACTTTCCATTTATTTTCCAATATAATCAGATAACAGCTGATGAGCAAATGATCCAGTACCCTGGTTCATAGCTCCTACTGTATATTGTTTCTTGCAACCACTTGATTTAGATGATAAAATACCTTACTGATGTTTTGATATTTGTAGAAGTGCTTGGCAATAATTTTAGATCACTCATAACTCAGTTTTTAATAGAAAGCTGATTATGAGAGAAGAAATCTTTCTTAACTGCGTTTCAACTGAGTTTTACTGCGATTCAGGCCCTGGGCTTTCAGCCTTCTATTGAGCAACTTCAATTACTTTCAGATTTTAAATCAACATGGTACATGGTATAATATTTACCAGCCCAGCTCTCACCTTTTACCTGTTCCTTAAATCTCTGCTGGTGACTAAAGCATTTGTGTGCAATAAGAGTGTTGTTACATTGGCCAAGTCATCAGGCACTCAAGGGAATCTTCAGACAATAAACAGCAATCAGACCTCAGAGTCAGGTGGCTGAAAGTACAAAAAAAAAAAATAGCATCACTCTCCCTTTCACTGCAAAATCACTGATTGTCATTATGATTGTAAATGTTTCACGAAGCAAATCCTGAAAAGACTTAGAATAACAAGCACAATAATTTGCACCTCCTAGTCACTCCTTCCTCTTACTTGCTGGTCTCTTCCTCTCCAATTAATTTGCACCAGTGGGACAGAAAGGCAAACAGGAGAAAAAATATGTTTTAGTGATTAAGTGCTGTGAGGACTGCTGTGGAGAACTTGGAGTGGAGGTTAAGTGAGGACTTCTGAAATTCTGGATGTTGTGATTTTTAAGGAAAGATGAAAAAAAGGTCTGAGACTTCTGGTCATCTTTTATGGTGAATGAATCTAATGGCAGAGGCTTTAGACCTGATGTCTGCTAAATAGCATTCAGTATTTGAACTACCCTTTAATGTTTTTGGACTAATAAATAAAAGGTTTTAAAATAAATCATAAATCTACGTCTGTCTTATTAGAAACTAGCAGGTTATGTTCAGTTAATAAACATGATATCCACTTTATTACTGACTAACACTGAGAGCTGTCCTAAATCCACAGAGCAGATTGGAGGAGGCTTCCCATCGATGATAATAATACACGTTTCTGAAAAATGTCATGAATTGCATTATGAGGAATAAACAGTAGCTGTGACAAGGAAGAATGCAACATAAAATACCACAAGACAGACTATTCTTTATTATATATTTTTTCAACCTGGTATTCTTGGTATAACACTTGAATGCAGATGAGTAGCAGTGCAGTTGACACGATAGGTAAGGACAGGATTTGTAAATATTGTCTTCTATGCCAAATTGTTCTTATAAGTGTCTGAAGTCACTAACTTCAGATTTCAAAATAGCATATTCAGATTAAGTAAAGTTATAATTAGATTTCAAATCATCAATGATCTATGTGGGAAGAAAACAATTAGAATAAAACATTAGCAGTCTGTAACATTTTTCATTTTACAAGCAACAACATGTTACAAGCTATTTTAGCAGTTTTAAATTCTAAAAGCTTTTTCAGGAATACTGCTAGTTTAATCATGAATGAGCAATCAGCCATCACTTTGAAAGGGACACAAAGTTTTCTCCTAAAATATTGACAATAAAAACACACAAGTCTTCAAAGGCCTCTCATTGAATGTGAAAATTAAAAAAGGTTATGGTGGTGATATAGCCCAGAGAATGTTCTTTACAATTTTTCCCCGGTGGACCATGACATCACCTTTGACACCTCTTCCCATCTCTGTTGAATTCTGCTGAATCACCAAAGTTTGGGTATTACCTATTTTATAAACATGATCTACTGTAACAGAATTAATTAGCAGTAAAGTGTGAAGCTCATTCAACATATATAACATTGGACTACAAATAGCTGTGTTTCACATAGTGACAGGTATGTTATATAAGACAGCAGGGTGAGGTTATAAATAGCTCAGTGTATAAATTCCACTACTATGATTACACTGTGAAAAAGGCCATTGGTCCCACATCTGGTAATGATTTGATTTTTTTCATAGAAACGCAAAATATCAACAGCATGCTTGATTAAACAATACAGAGAGTTTTACATCACTCCCCTTCGTATTACAAAACAAGCATGAGAAAGGATCCTACTGAAATGAGGCATCATTTGGCACAAAGCTTCTGCCTGCTTTAATATTCCTGTGAAGTTTGTGTTCGTTTGTTGAGGGCTTTCTTTTCATCAATCTTTAAAGAATATGATTTTCAAGGCAGGTGACATGGTGGTGCAGTGATTAACATTGCTGCCTTCAAATGCTGAGGTCTTAGGTTCAGTTCTAGACCTAGGGAGCTATCTGCATGGTAGCTTTAGTTCTCCCTGTTTTTGTGGGTTTATTCTGCTTGCTCCAGTTTTCTCCAACAGTCCTAAGATATTCTTTTAAGAAAATAATCTTTATATCAATGTATACAATTCTTACAAGGATTGCAACTCTAACATAACATAGAATCTCTACAGAATTATAAAAAAGGTCTTTAAAAGGGTGATGGTCCATTGACAATAAATGAATATAATTGATTGTGCTTAATCATCCTGCGCTAATAGAATCAGCAACACTAGCTTTATGAAAGGAACCTATTTGAACAGTGCTTAGCCATGTTTTATAAGGCATCTCGTGACAGATGTGATGCAGTGCTCTCTTCATTATCTGCTTTGTGGGAAAAAATAATAACCAACTTATTATATATAATGTAAGTAAGAAGTGAATAGGGCTGCTAGCATAATGCATTAATCAAGGTACAGTTTTCCTGGTCATTGTTATTCTCGTCATTACATTTTAATCCACCTGACATTGATTTTCAGCAATCCAGCTGCTTTCTCTGAATGACTTCAAGGAATTGACCACCCCCAAGAGATGCAACCAGGGTTGTTGATTTTCCTCAGCCTATCTCATTCTTCTGGGCAGCTAACTTGCAAAGAGCAAATAACCTGAAGGCATTCTTCTCGCACCAAAAAATGTAAATCTTCAATTTCAGGCTGTGAATTATTCTGAGTCCCCTGGCATTTCACTGTAGAACTTGTTTTTGAAGCTTCTACAAAGGGTATAATTACTTTACTGTAAAAGATAACTGCCTCTAATATCATATGGCATGTTTTAAATATTTATCAGATTTGTGTGATGCTGTACATTTGTTGATGTACCTTGAAATAAAGTGATATTTCTATATGTGAACCTCCTGGTAATGTCTCCTGTGAGGTGCTGTACTCCTTCCTTATTAAGTTCCAGAAGCACAGCACAGTATTCATTTCAATAGTTTCAGTAGTCAATACTTAATTATGGCAAAGAAGAGGCATGATTTGAATAGTGAGCTTTATTGGGTAACTCACTGGACTGAGGAGAATGACAACCTGTTCGTAAGGATGGGCTAGTCTGACCTCTCCTACCTTTCAATGAAAGAAAACACAGGGACCTGCAGCAAAGATGAAGCCAGGATGGAGAGAGGGGTGTGAAAATGAAATGCGCAAACGAGTAGGTAAGAAGAACGATAATTATACGAAGGCAGGCTGAAGTGGGTGAGATTGGGGATTGACCTCTTCCAAGCTTTTGTTTTAAAAGTCCACTAATGACATATGATATGGTTTACTAATATTACTTCACTGGGAATAACAAAGAATTAAGAACATTGAAAGGTTTATTGAGTATTTTAGTCATCATGAATCTAGTTTAACCCGCCTGGCTGAGGACTTACTTTCTGGCTATAGGACAAAGAGGCTTGAACCCCCATGCTGAGTGAGGGAGTGACCAAGGGGCAGCTGCAGAGGTGGAGATGGGGTGGAGGAGGGATGCAGAAGATATATGCGAGGGAGAAAATGTGATCACGTACAGTATTTATAATGTTTACGTGAGCAAATGACGTCAGGAATGATTATGAATTATTGACAGCTGAGGCTGATTGAACTTGGCTGTTGTCATGCCCCCTGAATGTTTTGTATAAGCTCCATTTCTTGCAGTCTTACTATATGTTCAATTTTACAACACAAATCTGTTAATCCTAGTTAAGAAAATATGTTTTTTGACATGGACCATCTTCAGTCCAACCCTGCCAATAGTGCTTATGATTTCTCCCAGTGTGATGTAGTACATTCTAAGCAATAATTGGTTGGGATGCTGGTGGCTTATTTTGTTGAACTATTTTGCATTATCATAAGAAACTTAATAAGACAGGATTAGAGGAGTAGACTCCACCCTCTTCATCTTTTCAATGTAGACTAATGAAGATTTTTTTAGATAGATTTGTTTTTTTATAAGCCTTAATTGGTTTCCCTCTGTCCACTTGTTTATATGGGAATAAGACTAAAATGAAATAATTTTACTTCTTTTAATTAAGATTAATTAAAAAGAGTTCTAGATTCACATAAAAATGGAGCAGTTAAAGCGTTGTTAAAGCTGTTAAAGCTGTTTAAAACCTCATTTGTATTGTTCATTTTCTATAGATGCAAGAAATGATTCTTTGAGTGATACATTTTAGTAGCATTATTTATGTCTAATTTTTGTAAAGATCGAAGAAAGAAAATTAAACCTCGTCTAAACAATCCCTTTTCACGTATCTTTTCACGAGTTTATGTACTGCTGTGTGACCTGCTGGATATCTCGTTTGCCCGGCAGACGGCGTAATTGAAAGAATTACAGAAGCCCCAAAGTATACCCGATGGGTTGCCAAACGCATTTGTTTAGCTTTATTGAAATAGATGATGCTCTGTGAGGGAGAACTAGTGATCTTGAGGGGTTTCTGAGGGAACAGTAACTTGTTAACGTCCTTATGTATGGCGATGCCAAAGCAGACGGTGTGGAAAAGAGTCTGTGCTCCAGCCAGCACTGCCGATGCCAGCTGGGATTCTCCACTTTGATGCCGAAGTAAGACAAAGAAAATCTATCCTGACAGTCGTTTAATATTCCTAGCTATATAATGATATTTGTTGCTTAAAATATTTTCATCCTTTTTATTAAATGAAGGGCAAATGTGACTGATATTTTAGGGAAATATGACCTTTTCTAACGAAGTGCATTTTATCCCTTAAGTTTTAGATTTTAGAATATTTTCATACACGAGATACAGTAGTGTGATTAGGGTCTTACATGATACAGTATGCATAATCTTTAAAAAAATGCGTATACAGAACTGTAGCCGGTATTCTTGAAAAGAAGAGTTGGATCCATTAAAGTTACTAAATACCACGTGTACCTGATAGTGTTTTTAAATGTGTATAAAACATCTCTTCTCTATAGCGACACAAGGTTGGAAAAACGGATAGTCTCGAATTTAGAACTGATGCATTCAATTAGAACACATCTACACCATAAAGGCTTAAGAGCATAAAGCTACGTACATTTTATGCAGGGATAAACAGAATTTCAGAAAACAAATAATAATATTAGCTTGTTGTGTATGATTTTAGTACTGTGACCGTCATAATAATGACAGAAATTAATCTCACTCAATTTGAGCTTTTCAAAGAGAATGCCTCCCAGTGGCGGTGAATGTGATTAAAGCAGTGTAACGTGACAAGACATCACTTGGCTTTTCGTGGTCTCAGGAAAGGGGGAGCCTTCACGTTCACAACCCAATGGATCGTCCTATTTTGTTGCAAGTACTCTTTTCAAACACCCTGTGTCGCTTTATTTTATATTAATTTCTTGAATCTACTGTTGGAATATCTCTCTTCATATGGGGATCGGGGAGTTCCGCAACAAAGGAACCCATTCAGCAGCCCTAGTGTAAGTGTGAACGACTTTAAACGGTATTATTGCTTTCGCATGCAGTGCCAGTGAAAACGGAGTTCTGTAACTGTCCCAGAAGTACCCTGTGTAACAAGGAACATAATTTCTCATTTTTATGACGGCGAGGGTTTGAAAAGCTTCCACTTAACGGTGCCATCGAAAATGTGCAGTTAGGTCTCTATAGCCGGGCAGAGCTGTGCTTCTTACGGTACCTGCAGCTGGTTCTCTGCTCCGGTAACCCTTTGCTCTGCTGTTCTAGCGGGATGCGGAGATCGCCAGATGTGAGCCCGAGGAGGCTGTCAGACATCAGCCCCCAGCTACGGCAGCTGAAGTACCTTGTCGTAGATGAATCGATCAAAGAGGATCTGAAGTCGTCCAGGTCGGTGGAGGACATAAATAGTGCGTCTATTGGGCTAACTTCCATCGAAGAGAGGATTCTGAGGATCACAGGATACTATGGATACCAGCCCTGGAGCGCGATTTATAACAGTAAGACCCCGATTAATTCGTTAAATAAGGCTGACTGATTGATTGCTACCGTCATTATCAAACCCGATTCAGAATTCAATTACCAGCGAGCGTTAAAGTCCACATAAATTGTAATATTTCTGCCCTTGTGTATTAGAGCAAGTTAATCCCTTGATACATCATCAAATACATATTTTACTTAATTATATATGCCCCACTGAAAAAGCTTTATTACTCTTGGAATTTTAAGAATTATGTTTTTAAACGATAAAATGAGCCTGCTTTAGTGTCTGTTTTAGGACAGCACTTCACACTGTTTCTGTTTATTTCTCAATCGTCCAGCTGAGCTTTACTACCGTTAATAAAAAGACTAAAACAAACAAAAAATACTTAAGTGGTTTATTCAATTGTTTATTGCAGACATTTACAGCTGTGTTGCTGCTGTTGTATTGTTTGTCAAGCCTATAAAGAACAAAACTGAAGCAACAACATGCTTTGGTTAAACTCTTAATTGGACATAAAATTAAATTACTTGCTTTGTAAAACGGGTTTTAATCAGGCTGTTTTCTTAACGGGCTTCTCATTGGGTTACTGTGTTAAAGGTGATCTTCTTCAAATGTTTGTCTGTCTTTGTGGGGATATACCATTAACTCCCAATCTGTATTAATTGTATTCTCTCTACTCCACTGAAATGTAACTCGACACAGGATGAAAGAAGATGTAAAACGAACACATTTGATTTCAAACAAGATGCAATTTGATTTGTAAAGAAGTTGTTTTATTGTGGGATCATACCCCCCATTCTTTGTAGACTATCTTTGGGGGGAACATTTTGTCCCAAACCTTGCTACACATGCATGCATCTCCCCCATGACACAGAAAGAAAAAAGAACAGTGGAGAATAAATATCTTCCATCAATGCAGACATGAATAGCGGTAGAGAGATTGAATTAAATATCTATCCATGCAATTTATTTTGTGAATGAAAGTTCTTTATGTTTCTGCTGAATGATGATATTGACCTACACAGATGACTTTTAAGCCATTTTTGTCTCAGATTTCTGAGCTATAGGGGAATTCAATTTTGGATGTAGAGACCTGGGTCTTCCGTTATTGTGTCTCACCAACATCGCTTTCAGAGCATTCAAGTGATTTGTTTCCAGTGCTTTTTTACAGAGACAGTACTAGACCTTTCAAAAGTTTACTGTGTACTGAAAGGCTTGGATAGAAAACAATATTGCTCATTTTCAGGCTTGGCAATCCCTTAATTCAATAATGTTATTGCATATCTGAACATGTAAATGTCTCTGCTCTGTTGTAAAGCTGCAACATTGTGATATATTTTAATAGAAAGCTGGCATGGATGAGGAAAATGTTTAAGCAACGTGGCAGTGTAATATATTCTCCCAGGAAAGCTATACAACTTTGTTTGCATGGTGCCTTGATTAATCAATGTGTTACTTCCATATCATAGATTGTTGTTGTTTTTTCTATTTCCTATTAATGAAAAGAAATAATGAGTACTGAGACTGGGAAGAAATTGATGTTTTTTCTTTTCTCCGACTCAAAGATGACTTGTATGTTAGCACAAAATAACCCCCATCTCCACTAAAACATGTTGCACATTTTGTTTCACATGTTTGACAGCAGCTAAATTAGTCCTCCCCTCTTCAGCTAGGGAGTGTGTGTGTGTTGTCTAATAAATCATGTTAGAGTACGTATTTGAACCACTACTAAAATTGTGGAAAATTTTAAGCATTTTAAAACCTTTACAATAATTAAAAGAAAGGAATGATTCAGATAAATCTGCTTATTAAATACACAAGTGATTCAAATGTCGTATGTTGATATATCAGAAACTACACACAACCTCACCCAAATGGAGGTTTCCAAGTAAAAAGGAAATATGAGGCTGTCACCCCCTTAGAAATTAAGATCCAGGTGTGTGATACATGAATGCCATTGGCAGTCACCCTAAGTTCTGTATCTTATAAGACCTGTTGTGTCAGAAGGTTTGGTCTCTGTGCTTCAGCTGCTCAGGAGTGCAAACCAATGGCAGTGATTCACATGTGGGCTTCAAGAGATGTGATTAGTATATTTTGTTTAGCACTAATTTCCATGTTTTTTCTTGCTTAATTGAACTGGTCTTTGACCAAGATGCTGTACATCACAGTAAACATTTAGAAGAGAAGGATCATGGGAATCATGACATGCAGAAAAAGTCAAAAGTGATGTGTGTTAAAATATTAAATGAAATATTACTTTCTGTGAAGTGGCAATGGTTTTTACCCACGATGTACAGATAGTATTGAGAGAAGTTTCTGTTTTGATCATATTTTCTGGCAATACTGTATATCTATGCTTAAAAAATAAATCTGTAAATAAGGTAGAGTGGAAGGGAAAGTTTTAAACCCTTCTTGTACATTAAAAATTCTCAAATGAACTGCATGGACCATGAGGAAAATCTATTGGCATTGTAGTGATATTCCCCCTTAAATTGATAAAAACTAAATTTTATGCATCTAATAAAAATCTCAATTAATTCCCCCCCTGTAATTTTTATAAAGTTGAACAGATGGTACGATTCATTGCAAGTTACAGCTTGTGTATTATATACTCATCTGTGGCAATGTAATAACCAGTTTGCACAAGAGCCTCCAATTTGTTTTGACACATTGCGTTAGCACTCTACAATTAAATCCACCAGAGAGAATGTTGTGTGTTCTTTTTTAATACCAGCTGAAAAACAGAAATATCTGTAATGGTTCTGAGCCATTAAAAATAATTTAAATTCCTTTTTTCGGACAGAGGACTTTATTCATAACAGGCATGGACAGTAAAATGTGTTATTTTGTTCAGATTTCACAGTAATTTGGAAATCTAAGCACTGTAATATTTACAGGCATAGATGGTAAAAACTGCTGGTAGTAAGAACTGAGCTCCAGTAATTACCATGACAAGTGAATAGGTAGAAGGCTAGCTGTGAGATACAGCATCAGGCTTGCTGAGCTCTTACATTTTGTTTTATTGAGTCAGATTTTTTCCCCGTTATTCTTAAAAGTTGAAATGGAAAGAAATAACTAAAACAATGACTACATTGATCAGCCGAACAAAAACTTAGGTGTGGACCCATGGTTACTAAATACTCCAGCAGACTCCCCAGTAAGAAAAATAAAAATACAAATTCTCAAATATTTGCAATTATTAGGAAAACCTGACACAATAATAGGTTTTGCTTGTACTGAGTGACGAACTCTAAATTTTGTATTGTATTGTCTAAATTGTTAAGCTGCAATTTTCCCTTTAGCATGTAGTTCAGGCAACCTTACTAGTGCTGGCAGTGGTGTATTCACCTCAGATTCTACTGAGAATATACAATTCCATCATGGGATCTCACGTCTCCAAACCAGTTACACCACTAATTCCACTGTTTTTCATTAAACTGTGGTTTGTTTGTTTGGCAAAGGTATAAAAGTGTTTAATTAATCACATCCATGTGATTGCATATCAACCAGACTCATAAAAAAAATCTTAATGATAAAAAAGTTTTAACTGATTGTGTTGTTGAGCTCTAAGAGCAACAGATATTTTTGTCCCATGATTTAATCTGTGTTTTTAATGTGCACAAAACATCTGCACTTAACATAGATGGATTACTGTATGTTAGATTGTCAATATCTGTAAACACAAACATTCATTTCATTTCTATCAGGAATCTTTGTTCCCCTGCCTTAACTCTGTGACCAAGTCTGAGTGTGCAGAATAGTTTGTGCCCTTGACCAAATTCTGTCGTATTCTTGTCTTCACCATCTCAATCACAAAGATTTCACAGCACCAGCAACACGAACCAAGGACGTGTTCGTATTAAGCAGTGAATATGATGGATATCAGAACCTCTGCTGCTGTAGAATATACTTGTGTTACTGGTATTACAGTATTTCAGAAGTGCAAATAATTCCTTTCCTTTTCTCTTTCAAATGAAGACGAGATTTCCTCGTTCTCTTCTTTGGAGGTATTCTAATGCAGCACACATACTGTATTCACCACAGATCTATAAAGAGTGCCAGGGTAAATATGAAACAATTCCCCATTATTTATCCAGCTGCAATGGAAATCTCAATGTCAGATCAGTTCTATAAGGCAGCATTGTAAATAATATATGTGTTTTCACTTCATGTGACACTAGATCTCCTTCTGTTCCTGAGTTATACAGATGTAATAGAACTGGTCATGAAATGTAGTCCAGAAATCCAGACACATCACACAAGCTTGGGAGACAACCTTAAGACTAGTGCTTTCATTCCTGCTCTGTGGCATTGTACTTGTACTAAAATTACAGTTATAAAATGCAAATATATTGTATAGTGTCCAAAAGAGTAGTATATATAGTGTCAATCATGTGGGAAGACAGGTTTGTTTCAATGTAAAAATGTAAAGTCTGTGCCAGACATACAGCAGTTCAGATGGGTACTCCAGTTTTCTGAAATTTGTAAGCTTCTTTGAAAGGTTTCCCACATCAAATCTTAAAATATGCTGCTTTTTGCAGATGTGTCCCAGAGACAAAAACATGCTGTTTTAATTATTTGGGGGTGTTCTTTAAAAGTGATTTTTATAAAAAATAATGTCCACACTTTCCTTATAATAAGTTTTATCATAAGCCCCCTGCATGGAAAGCATAGAAGATAATTCAATTTTCTTTATAACAACAGGCAATATAAAGAGGCCATTTTCAGTTCATCCATGCATTTTTCTAATTCTTCCAGTTCAGGGTCACAGGGAGCTGGAACATATTCCTGCAAGCAATGGGTGCATGTCAGGACACACCCCTGAGATGATGCCAGTCCATCTTTGGGAAGATACAAAAACAGACACGCACATACTCACACCTAGGGTCAATTTTCCCAAAAGCCAATTAGCCTACCAGTATGTCTTTGGACTGTGGGAGAAAACTGGAGTACCCAGAGGAAACCCACATGCAAATGGGGAGAACATACAAACTCTATGCAGATACATAGACACAACAGGTCCAAAACTGAACCCAGGGCCCCAACACTGTGAGCCAGCAGTGCTAACCATTGTGCCACCATGCATGCAACCATAACATTTTCTTATATAAAAAAATAACTATGCACACTATTCTTTCTACACTGTAAAATAATTTATTGACTAGCATAGAACTTGTGAACATTGCAGTATACACAACCTTTCATCAGGACACATACACCCTTGGTTAAAGAAGGAGGCTTTGAACCTTTCGTTAATCTCCATTGTAGATAATTGTATATAATCACTTTACATATACTGCAGCATTAACAATAAATGAATATCGGGACCAAATACATTTATTGTGTATTTAATGCCTTTTAATTTTAAATGCAAAATAATGTTATGAAAAAATATATTTGCAAAGCTTTATATGATAAAAAATAATACATTCTTCAATGCAAAAAAATATTTAAAATTACAGAAGACCACTATGTGCCACCATGCTTCCCACAGGCAAATAAATAATAATATCTAACCAAGATGTTTCTTTTAAAGTTCATGCGGCCTTAAACTGTGTTGTGTTATTTTTTGATTAATTACTAAGGAGATCTGATAACCTTGCTGTGAAGATAAACCTGCTAGTGACTGAATCTACTGCCTAATTCACTTTGACTTTCAAGCAAACTGGAGAGAAGACAGTCAGGTGATCTGAGCTTTTGTATTAAAAAGTTCCCCTAAATGAGGTAAATCACAACGGGACAGATAGTTGACGTTGGGCTAAAATCACACTAGTACCCCCCCCTGCACTTGTTAAGTATTGTAAGGGGAAGGAACATTATGTTCACTTGTTGTCCAAAGTGTCATGGTCCTTATGGTTGTGTACAACCTGGATAAATGGCAATGATAATGTAATTATTATTATTGATGGCCTTGGCACACAACTGTTGTGTTTTAGAGTACAGCTCAGAGCCCCCTTATAAAGGTGCATCTTGCTCCTGTTTAGAAGAGCATTACTTTACTTTCCCACTTGACATCTGAAAAGCACAGCAGGGCCTGTCTGAATCAAGGACTGAGTCTACAGCAAGCATCTGTGTAAGCCCAGTTAAGGTCACACAAACCACAGCATTGGCAAATATGACAAGGATTTGTTGCCTCAAGAGACTACTGTCTGAAAAAAACAATGCTACTCTGTTTCTGCATTTAAGAAATGTATAAAACCTGCCTTTTCTCACTGCGATGAAGTGGGGTAAATAATTGATTTCATGCTGCGTTGAACGCTTGACTGTTTTTAACCTTTTTTCACATTTTGTGATGTCGTGATGAGGGATACATTTATATATGTGGAGAGAGATTTTAAAACAATAATCAAAAGAAAAAATCAAAACAAGGTTAGAAGGGAGTTATATAAAAGTCAAAGAACAAAATAACTGCATATTATTATGAGAAGTAAATAATTCTGCCCAAGACTGATATTTTGCTTCTGGATAGAGAGACTAACAGAGATGACAGAGAATAGAATGATTGTAAAAGTTTGGTACAGCAAAACAGGGACCCTTTTCCATATAAGCCTGGAGAGGTATTTTGGCTTTTTTAGAGTTGATAAATACAACCTGATGAAAAAAATAAATGGCTTTTGAAGACTGGGCTTTCTTATGGACTAGACCTCACTATGGCTTAGTAATGAAGTTCAAGGAGTCTCTAGACAGTGATATGTTTTAACAGCCTGCATTCATCTTTGTGTTTCACACTGGCATCTATTCCACAGCAGTGAGACTACTGATCTGACTTCATCAGTTATCTGTTCCATATCTATCTGTGGCTTAGCAACATGAGCTAGTACAGCTCCTGTCTGAGACCAGGGATATAGTATATGGCACTAATATGAGAGCTATACTGTACCATCCCTGTGTGAGTGGTGGACAGTTGTTCCCAGTATAACCACTGGCTGCGATTGGTTTTTTTTCCAGTCCAAGGTGGCGGTGGGGACATAACCAATATTGGTTATGCGACTGAAACAGAACAAAAGGAGCATGATAGGCCAAATAGTCTCCTCTCCTTAGGAGCCAATCTAATGTTCTGTTGTTTAGATGCCCTCTCTCTGTTGGCTTTGGCTTTTCTGAGTTCATCCTCTACCCTTATTTTTTTCTAACATATTGTGTGTGCCCTTCCCCTATTTCTCTTTTATCAGAATGAGTATGGTGGGCTTTACATATTCACTGATTCTCCTGAGAATGGACTGTGAATCGGGTGTAAGGTGTTTGAAAACTAAGCAAATGCTGTGCCTGTAGGCATATAATATTAGCACAGCAAAGGCAAAATTGGGTTGTGACTAGCCAGGTGGGTTTGCTCTTAAGGTAAGGAATTTGACAGAAGGAATATACCTGAGCCACTTCCATTAGCTCAGTCTGTGAATTTGGGTGATTTGATGTCATTACCATCAGGTTCCATAATTACTTCTTCACATGTCTAACAATAGAATTTGTCTATATTGCTTTATTGTCTAGAATGTTTCTGGTTTCCATTGTGATGTATAAGCAGTTACACTGCAGTTTTTTTCTTACTTCAGCTCTTCCTCATAATCCATTCCCCAGTTGTCTTCTGCCAGAAACTAGGTCAAATTAGAACTCAGTAGAGTTGGTACACTGCTCTCTTATTTTGCTCTCTGTTATAACACACGACAGAGCTTAATAGACTAGAGTATAATACTGTAATATTATGCTGCCTGAGATGTCATGATAGGTCAATGTATTAAATTAAGTTGGTTTAATATCACAATCCAAACAACAACTTTCCCCCTCCCACATTCACCACCACATAGGACCACCCCACTGAAGGATTTTCTCTTGTCTTCTACATTTTGGTTGGCTACAGCTGGTCATGAATGAAAAGAAAACAAAATGACTGA
Organism: Lepisosteus platostomus; assembly: GCF_059453375.1. Classification (NCBI taxonomy): domain Eukaryota; kingdom Metazoa; phylum Chordata; class Actinopteri; order Semionotiformes; family Lepisosteidae; genus Lepisosteus; species Lepisosteus platostomus. The sequence goes on along the minus strand of NC_142627.1, from coordinate 15,830,584 downwards.
AAAATTCATACAAAATTAGAAATGCAAAGATGCTGACATTATGCTCCTATGAGCCCTGAATCCAAATTCAGTTTCACTAGGGACAACAACATCCAAGGATTGAATGCTTGTGAATGCTAGGTATACTTGTTAAGAAAAGCTTGGCTTATTCTGCTTGGTTAATGGGCAGCCTCCTGGCCACAGGACAAGGAGGCTCGAACCCCATTCAGACTGAGTGATCCAGGGGTGGAGATGGGGCGGAGGAGGGATAATTGAGACTAATGCATTGGAGTTCAGTTTATGTAGCTAGTTTGGTGGTGATCATGGTTAGGAACAGCGATGTGAGATTAACTTCTTGTTATCCCTCCCAAATTTTAGTTTATAACTTCCATTTAATGCATTGAGACATTAGTATCAGAATAAAACATGCAAATAGAAACTTGGTCAGGTATGCTGACAATCCACCCGACACAGTAATTATAGCTCGATTACCAACCTCATGTGGGTGGATTTCGTGCTGGCCTTTATTTCATTGGGTCTCTTCTTTTCCTCAGAGGGGCTGCTATCATTTATAATTGTGAAGGCCGCACAAAAAAACAGAGCTCAGTATGAGAGAGGCCCCACTGAGATTCTGTCTTATTTTGAATTCTGGTTTTCTGGCAGAAATGTTGTGTTTGAATGGAAACTGGGAAAAGGTCAGCCCTGAACAAAGTTTAAAGAGCTAAAGCTGTTATGACTGAGAAAAAGATAGAAAATAAAAAGGATATCTATGCTCTGGTGCCTATTCCACCCCAGGGGGTTAAAAGCATCCTATAGACTAGAGCAGTGTTCTTTTATCATTCCTTAATATAATTTCTTTTTCAGGCCTGGTATCCAAGGACACATCATGAGAAAGGTCTTGTTCCTCTTCCTGAATATAAAGGAATTAAAAAAACATATTTTCAAAAGGAGAAAAATGTGAATTATATTGCAAACTAATTTTTATAGTCTTGTTGGGGTCATTGGACTATCTTGGTGTTGGCTTAAAATGATTTTATTTGTTTGCTTGCTGATTTTTTTAATTGAATCAGGCTTTGAAGATACTTTTGAGAAGTAGTTCATGTTTTGTCCCTTTTGAAAACAGTGCCAAAGTAACAAGAATTAAATTGACTTTCAATTATTAAAAATGTACCTCATTTAGTATTCCCTCTTATAGGACTTTAATCATCTCCGAACTGTTGAACATTGCTTTGCAACATAATGGCAAACGATGAATTTTGTTTTGCTATAGGTTTTGACTTGACTTGACTTGACTTGAACTTTATTGCCATATGTAACCGGTGCTGGTACAATGGAATTCTTACTTACAGAAAGTCTCTCGATTGTAAAACAAGTGTAAAAAAAACAAAACAAAGTGCAAACAGTGCATCAAGACAATGTACAAACAAACAATAGACAATGTGCAAGTAAACATGCAGACAGTTTGAATGTAAACAATACAGACGTGTAAACAATGACTGGAGACGTACAATAAATAAATTACAATGAGGTAGATGGTGATGGTGTAGGTGTGGTCCGAGGGGGATGGCTAAATGTGTTCGCCAGTCTCACTGCTTGTGGATAGAAGCTATTGAAGAATCTAGTGGTAAGTGTCCGTATGCTCTTATATCTCTTGCCTGAGGGCAGTGGGGTGAAGAGCTCATGCCCGGGGTGGTGACTGTCCTCTGTGATGGCCAGAATTCTACCACGGCAGCGGTCCTCATAGAGCTGTTTAATCTCGGTGAGACCACAGCCGATGATCTTCTGGGCCATATTGACCATTCTCTGCAGTGCCTTTCTTTCTCGCGAAGAGGTGTTGCCATACCACACGGTGATCCCGTTGGTGAGGACGCTCTCGATAGTGCAGCGGTAGAAGTTCACCAACACATGTATTGGCATCCCCCATCGCTTGAGGCACCTCAAGAAATAAATAAGTATAGACTTGTGGTAATTATTACTAAGTACTTAGTGCTTTTTGCAAGAGCAGAGTGGTTGACTGAGAGATTGTGGGTTAAAGTCCCTGCTGCAGAAACTTCTTAGAGAAGGGATTTATCCCAGTTTTTCTAGTATCACCAGTATTGCTGGGGGGTTATCTCTGTGATGTATGTGTATCCTGTTGAGGAAGGCAATCATGTGCTCTTTAGTATACCTAATGCTCCAGAAACCATAATAGGCTCTGGCCCAATGAGTCACCTTTTTACTGTTATGAGAACTAAACAGCTGTGAGGAAGCTAATTTGAGAATTAATATGAGGATTAGTGGCGAGTGAGGAAATAATCTGGACGGCACATCACCTAAAGGTGCTGAAACTACAGATGTTGTATCATTCAGTCACTCATTAAGATTATTTGTTAGCGATGATGGAAAATTCTGGCAATGTGACTATGGCTACTGATAAAAATGGAGGAAAAATGGTGTCAACCAGGACAAAATAGTGAAGTGAGGTTTTCTGAAAGTATTGATGCTCTACCATGAGTCACTCTTGGCTTTCCCATGCCTCTTCATTGATATGAACTTCATAAGATATATTGAATGATATAGACTGTGTTTTGCCAAACATTTCTCTGCCTGTACTGTGGTGTACCACATTAAACTTTCATGAGGTCATGGTATGTCATGTCAGAGAATGTTCAGGTGTTGGATCTCACAATGCGGGTTCTAAATTTAATTAAGTGCTAACTTAATTAAGTGTTTTTATTTTCTCAGCAAATACTTTTAAAATAAAAAATGATTTTTATATATTTGAATAATATACTACAAGGTCACTTTTTAAACTCAGTACAGCAGCAGAAGAAGAAGCTTGCGTCTCAATTGATTATTCACAGCATTTTTTCTGTAGTTCAGGGAAGGCATGGCTGTTTTTTACTTCAGCCAACAAGGGCATTGCCAACACAGCTCAGCACACTGCCACTCCTATCCCAGTGTTTCTCACAGTGACATCCAGAAGAACGGCACCGTGGTAGAAATCCTCAATTAGCGAGAAGAAGGCATTTAACTAGATGAGACACACAGGGAAAGTGAAGAGACAGCTGAGAGTGGGGATGCAGAACAGACCAAAAGAAATGTTCATGTGCTGTGCAGTACGGCTGCAGAAGTGCTGAATCATTGGCCTGTGATTGGCCGTGTGGAAAAGGGAAACAGGCCCTGCCAACCACAGATGTATTCAAATGCCTTTTACACACTATGCGAAAAAATTCAATATAATTCTAGTCATTAATAATTAGTGTTAACACTTGAAATCACGAGACAGTGGGAGTACTGTATGTCTCTAGTCATTGTTCATGACAGTGTCAGCTGACTCAGTGTCCATCTGTTTGTCCAAGGTGTGAGGAGTAGGCTCACTGAAAGCAGTGCTTGTGGTGAAGCTGCATAAGAACTGACTTACATTGCTCGTCAGGCACCTACCTGATGTAAAAGGCTGTGGAAATGAACAGGGAAATGGAACACAGAATACACGCAGTACGTCCTGCTCTGTGTTTGTTGGAAATTTATTAACATTATGAATACCATAAACTACAATTATGTGCTAATGTACAGTATAACTTTGTAGTTGTATCTTTACAATGCTTGTATCTTGTCAAGTCTGTGCCCCTATTAAACAGCTTCTCCAAGCAGTAGAATTGGCCATATTAGGTGATGTACTGTGGATGCTTGGTGTTTGCAAATGAGTTTTACCCTTTTATTAAATAAAAGTGACACGTTTTTAGGATCAGTTTCTCCCACACAGTTTTGTAGCCGTGATTGCAGAGCGTTACTGATTGTATGTCGTGGGTGTGTGTGAGCTCTTTAAATGTCGAGGAAAAATATGTGATGGTAACTCTGTAAGACAACAACATTTAAATCAGATTCCTGGAACCTACACAGATTTTAAGATGAGATTTTATTCAGCAGATAAATTCCTAAATGCTCACAGGGGTCTGTAATACACAGTCAAAGCTGTTATTTCTCCAGCCTTATCTGTAAATGGCTAGTATTATAAAAAAGAGAACCCATGGTATTTTGAACACTTTCTTAGTATCAGTGTTGTTATCTTAGTTACAGTGCTGTAACAATGGTGTTGTGTAACAGTAGTTGTCGGTTTGTTCTAGATCCTGTTTCTGTTCATGTTGCATTGGTTGTGTTTTTTTTAATAATCTTAAAGATAAGCTTAGGATATCTTCTGATAAACATGATTAAGAATGAGGTAGAGTTCACTTTGTGCATTGAATGTGTTGTTCTATCCAGCAGACTTGAAAATGCACTCTCCTGAAGACCTTGATTTGAAACAGACCTCTGGGTCAGCATTATTGAAATTTTGTAACATATTTTTTTATCGCTGCATTTTTCCTTTTTTGAATACCTCTCCCCTATTAAGCTTGTGTTTTTTTATTTAAAAATCTGAGAATAATTAGCCAATTTATGCCTATAGTTACATGGAAAGACTTTCACTGAGATACTTCAATGCCAATGTATTTATGCACATTTCTAGTTTGCTACCCAAATTTGTCTTAGTTGCCATATGTGCAACTTACAATACATAGCATCTAATAGTTATTTTCAGTTTACCCATTAGAAAGATATATTTTATTTAAATAAAAACATTATGTATAGCTAGGGACCAATACACACTGTATTACAAAGCATGCATTCTGTAAGCACACATCTTTATCCCACACCATATGTAACATATGTTAAGGGTTAGTCACAAGTACTCAATGTGATGAACCTTGTGGGGAGAATGCAATTATTGGTGCTAACTGAATTTAAGCTTGAAATCAGTTGACAGATTTCATTAATGCAAATATGTGTGGTCTCAATGCTATTTCCACAGAGAGAAGCCACCATTTTTCACACCTCATGAATCTTAATAACAGTGTCAGATCTTGTTGTCTGTCTGCAAAGGGGAAGCACTTATAATATAAAGCAAGCTTTCAAAATGGAAAGATCATAGGTAAAAATTAATTAATAATTAATAACAAGAGGCAGAAGAAGTAAATGCTGCATTTCCTTTACAATTTTGCAGCACACCAGTTAATGATACAATAAATGATAATGGCTATTGATCTTTTACATTGGATGTATCAGTCATTAAATAACAAAGGTATGATTTTGATCTAATATTTATTTGGAATATCCAGATAAACAATTATGGTGCAAGGGCGCAGTAATGCAATTGGCACTATATCATGATTGCACATGCTTTGCTAAAAAACTATTTATGACCTCATTTCTGGTACTGGGGATATTTAGATGACTATGACAGATAACTGTAGACATATAGAACCTCACAATTGAAAAGAAAGTGTAAGAAAAATCTTTACTACCTTAGGTAGAGTGATTATGTGAGACTGCAATCCCAATACTTAGACAACTAATATCTGTGTGTCCCAGTGTCATACTCGGAGAATCAAGGGTTTTGAGACTGTAGATAATTATATTCCTAAATGAACTGTACTGTACAGGCCTGTAGGGATTTCAGTAAATTGTTAGTTACTTTGACAGGTTCAGTGTGATAATGTTGAAGAGCGAGTGTCCTCCTCCTTAGAGTGATGTTAATGATTCATAGGTGATTCAGGTGTTATTTTAATAAAGCCAAGTGTTTTTGTGCATAATGGTGGTGATTAAGACTAGAGTGATCTATGGATTATTTTTCCCTCCGAGATGTCATTCCTCAATGCAAGGCACAACCTTGTGTGCTGAATTATTTTTCTTAATGTATTTTTCAAATAAAAGACGAAAGCATCAATGTATTGTAAGCTGAAATGTGGGATAGCCAGCATGTATCTCTAGAGGATAGTTAGCAGGGGAATAGAAAAGACAGGTTTGGCTTTATTAACTTAGAGTTCTAGTAACAAACAGCAGCAATAGCGGAATATCTTTTTGGATTCAAAACCAGTACTGGATATTTAGATTTTGATAACATATGATGATTACCTTACAATAAAGTTACTTTTAATTCTCAGATTGCAAGAGGTTGAGGGGTTTAAGTTTTTTTTTTTATTGAGTACTATTTAATGGATAGAAAACAAAGAGTCCGGATAAGGGATGAATGTTTAAATTGTGGGTGATACCAGTTAGTGAAATACTACTGGGACCTAAATGAAGATATATGATGTTCCTGATTATAACAATAATCTAGATTCTGGTAGAGTTAGTAAGGTCAAGTATGCAGATGATACCAAATTAGAAGGATTACACTGTGGAAGCTGCAAAGGATATTCAACAAAACTGGGGCAGAATTTAAGATTGGGCTGCCATCTAGCAAACAGATAAATAGACTTAGGTGTTTAAGTTGGTATATCTTTTTTATCTTTTTTTATCGTCTGTCTTCTAGAATATTGTGTACACTTTTGGACAGCATGATACATAATATTGCCATATACAGTATATAAGTTACAGTTGCTCTGCAATCAGAACTATCTACAGTAGCAACATCCCAGGTCAAAGGAAAGTCCTATTCTGACAAGCTAAAAAAAAGCTAAATTGCAGTAAACTTGCTCAGCGATGGCTATAATGGGTATTCAGTATTTAATCTGAGTACAGTATTCAAAATCTTCTAAGGCAAAGGCAAAATCAAACAAGTGTAGACCAAATTGGCTTAAAAAACAAAGGCATAGTGCCATCTGCTGTTAGGCAGCTTAAAGCCTAATACAGGGTAATCTTAAATGTTGAAACAAATAAGAAGAATACTGCTGGTATTAAAGTCTTAAAAAAATAACTGCAATTATCGCAAGTTTATCTTTCCATGAAATGACCTTGCTTTATGTTTTCTGATGAATTTATTTATTTATTATTTATTTATTGGTGATGTATTTTACTCTTAACTATTTATTACTATTTTAAATATTAATGGCTCAGTTAATCAGTGTCAGTAGAACTGATGTCCCTGTGTGCTTGTTTGTGTTCTGAGATGAGCTTGTGTTATATCCATTGTGAAGTCCCCTCAGGCTCCTGGTGCTTCCAAGATAAGACCTGGGTTATTGTGACCCTTACCAGGAAAATACAGCATTGTAATGATATAAGTGTGTGGTATACAGGCACACAGTGTGTTTAGCCCAATTCTAATTTTCATTGTTTTAGCAAAATGTGGTGTTCTCTTTTCAACAACTTAATTTTTTTATTTTATCCATTCATTTTCTAACTGCTTCATCCAATTCAGAGTCACAGGTGAGCCTGCGCCTATACCAACAAACAAAGAGTGGTAAACCATAGACTAGACACTGCTCTGTCACAGGGCAGACACACTAACACCTAGGCCCATTTTCCCAGATTGCAACAGAAGCCAGTTAACCTAGCAGTGTGTCTTTGGACTGAGGAAGGAAACTGGAGCACCTACAGTAGCAAACAGAGGGAGATCAGCACACAGATCACATTACAAGTCAAGAATTAAACCCAGAGCACCAAGGCTATGAGGCAGCAAAGCTAACCACTGGACCACTGTGCCAATTCTGAGTTTCATTATTTAAAAAAACACACTGATTTGGGCACACTGGACACTGCAAATAATTTATTGACAAGCACTTGTCAACAATTTGTCACGACATACACCTTTGGCTAGAGAAGGTGGCTTTGAACCTTTAACTCATCTCCAATGCTGAGATGGATGTTTGGAGGTTTAAGTGAAAATGAAGATTTATGCAAAAGTTTTTATTTTCCATATACTTACCATATACACGGGGCATTAACAACAATTGAATACAGGAGCCAATAACATTTACTGTATATTTAATGTCTTTTAGTTTATTTTAAATGCAAAGTAATGTTATGAAAAATATATTCATTAATATGTAGTAAAACATAATACATTGTTTTGTGCTTCAAATCATATTAGTAAATTATGCATTATAAAATGACAGAGGACTCATATAGAGAATCTTTATTAACTTTATTATAGAGAATTGTATAAGAATAAACTATTCTTATTCACTGTTTATATAACAACTGAATGAAATCAGTAACTACTAAACATATCAAAATGTATGTAACTGCAGTTTAATATATATATGTAATGTATTTTTAGTATGAAGCTCTTTATATCTAATCTTGTACATAGAAATACACAAGGTTTGAAAGTTATATTTCTTCTTAAAACACATTGGTATAACACATTGGGGGCTAATTTGAAAATGTGGTTGGATTTTAGCAGTCTAAATTCTCTCAAAAAGTACAGAAAAATTGTTATCAACCAGAACCTGCAGTTAAATTCTCGTGAAGGTTTAGACTATGGTGTATTCAAATATTACCAATAGATGGCAGTATATGTAACAGTATATTGTGTTTTGAAACTGAAATGGAAAATGTTTGAATGGTAGGAAAAGTTTCAGCTGCCACTTGCATGAGCTGCAGGGGGTTGTGGGCTGAGGGCTATAAGGATGTGAAGGTACGAATCCTGTTCAGTTCAATTAGTGTTAAATTTAGATTTCAATAAGAGTGTTTTAGACTGAGTTGTAGACTGGACATACCTTCAAAACTAGCCTGGACTAAGACTGAGTTTCTGGCTCATGTGAGGCCTATTGATAAGGTTGAACTGGAGTAAAGGCTATAATCGGGTAAGGTTAAATCTTAAATTAAATGATAATTTAATTAAATTATGGTATGAAAAATAGTGTTTGAATTGAAAGTTACTTAATTAGTCACATACTGTAAGTCAAGTAAGGATGATGTCTGTGTTTTCAGTGGTTGTGCAAAATTTAAAAAGTCCCCACTAAATTTCTAGCCTTTTGAGCTCATAAATGCCACCACCTACACCATTTATTTGCAAGCCTGGAACAGAAGGTGAACTATGAGAATTCAAGTTCAGTCACAGCAAGAGGCTTCTTGTCAAAGCATGTTGATCTGACAAGCATTGAAAGGTCAGTATTAAGGATCTAAACATTTACTAACCTGTTTTAGCACTCTTTAATTAAACATCACACACATTGCCACATGCTGTTCATTTTACTGTTTAGTCAAGATTATGATGTACAGGCACCAGGTGGTAGAGGATGGGGTAAAGCAAAAGAGGGCTTTTACAGGGAAGTGCAGTTTTAAGCAACCTGTACTGCACAGTCAATTAGTTGAGTTGAAACAGTGTGCAGCTTGTTGGGACAATCCAACATGAAGCACGCCCAACAGCTGATAGCATTTGTCATTCTATAATAGTGGCATCACTATGTAAAGGACGGAAATGCATTCCTATAACTTAACTGAGTCAGTGCTTAGTATGTGCAATTCAGGCAATCCATAACATGCCATGTTCCTCGAATTATTTCTTCTATCACCAGTTTTCATGCAAAAAGAATGTTTGATTGCAGTACATTCAATCCCATTGAATCATATATATGATTTCATGGATGATATGTTTATAATTCCACCTTATTTTTTACAAGCCATTTATCTTACATTGCCCCTGGAGATACTTAATGTCCTCTAGGAATAAGTTTAAATACCAGATTCATTATTTATTCATTTATTTGACTGAAACTTTATCCGGAGTCACTTAGATTTGCACTCATTTATACAGCTTGGCATTTTTACGGAACCAATCTTAATGCGTTGCCAGGGCACAAGTCAATATCTTTAACCACTACTCCACACTGCTGCCTCAGATTTATAAAGCAGTTTTTTTCCGAACCCTCTTTTTCAGTTTAGCTCAGTATGGCAATACTGAGCAATACGTTCACATGTGCAAACGAAAACTACATAAATGGTCATGTTAACAGTGAACTGAACGAAACAATTATTTGGCACTTAAAGGTGAACTAAGAATGAAATCAATCTCTGCAAAGAGAGAATGAAAATCCATAGGGAAAGAAATAGCAAGACATTATAATGTATGAAATTAATTCTAAAAGCACCTTATTTCATGTTTTAATTCACACCTGTCATCTGTTGGCTTTGACATCAGGGTAAGAGTTATGAAGATAAAGCTCACCACCAAGTCATAATCATCATGAATTAATGACAGGTATGAGCTATTGTATTTCAGTCGGAGTATATAATAAACTTGAATGAAATGCAATAAGCACGATTGTCTCACCCCTTGCTTTTAAGTAAGAAAGAGGAATAATAATAATAATGTAACCTCCATTTCTGATCAGTGATTTTATTTAACTGAACCAGAGCTTTTTTCTTCCATTTTAATTTTGCTGAAGCAGTTCAAATGTATTGAAATAAACAACACACTATCAACATCAACCCATAAATTAACACAATGACCAAACATAATTTCAGCAGGCTTCTGTCAGAATTCAGTTCCCAAGGGGAATCAGCACTCTGGACAGCAGCAGTGCCATTGCTGTTGTACCATCGCCACTCCCTAACCCAAAGCTAGTATGAGCATCTGTATAATTATTGGTTGTGAAGTACGTATGCTCAGCTGCATGAAGCAATTGGTTTTGAAGTACTGAATTAATTTCCACTTGGCAGTATGTGGAGATCTTTGTTCAAGGTCTTTTATAATACAGTTTGTTACAGCTGTTCAAAGGTTTTCATATTCCTTTTAATCTTATGCTCAAAACAGAATAGCAAGAAAGAGAAGGGAAGGGCTACAGTTGCTAGAAATAATACCATAAGCAAAGAGCGGCCTTTGTGGCAAATAACCATTTTTCACAACCTAAGATAAGTGAAATATAAATCATAAAATGTGATCATGTTCTAATTGGTTTGCATTATAACTTTGGGTTATTCTTTTTTTCTTATGAAAACGGTAAGTCGGGAATTAAAAGGGCAACACAGATTGTAATATCAAAAAGTAATTGGCCGATCACTTGCAAAGTCAATGAATTAATACATCTTTTATATAAGTCAAATTTCAAAATTGCATTTCTGCCCCTGGAGAGCCATTGTGCATGTTCATAGTTTTCTTCATGAACGTCAGCCCAGTCATCTATCTTTTCCACTTTACCTCTTTTGCTTATACAACACTTTTGGGATAGAAAGCAGTCATGCTGAAACACTCCTTTCACAAATTATTTTCCTGCTACAACTTTGCCCCAGAGACCTCTTACAAGGTCACTTCCTCACCCGGCTTTGCTTATTTCAGTGTGCCCTGTGTGACTGGAACGACTTTAATAAGGTGGCTGACAGGGCCTAAGCAAATTAAGACTCACAACCGCTGTACAGAGAAGAGTTCATAGTGTAACAAACTCTTCATGTTGGAAAACAAAACCACAAGAAAACACCCAACACCACTAATACTATGCACACCCTTTTTATACCAATGTTTCACCCATGTTTGAATGTGTATCCTTCAACCACTTAGTAATTAACAAATGAATCCTCACTGTGACTATTAACAAGAATTAGAGTCTGAAATTGGCCTCTATAGCTGGTATAAAATACCCCCCTGGACAGTCCATTTGAGTTTCCTGCTTATTGACAGGACAAGAAAATTAGTGTTGATAACCAGAATATATCAGCTGTGTGATAAGCTTTTAACCTCAAAATCTCCTGTGAGCTGCATTTAAAAAAATGTGAATCAGCTCTTTTAAAAACCATTAAGATGTTTATTAATCTCTTCTTAACAAGTCAACCAAAGTAGCTTGGTAATGTGGAAATAAACCAGAAACAGTAAGTTTAGATTTTATTATTTCCATTACTTCATGGATACATGAAATACAACCACGTCTATCATGATTAAAATGCCACCATGGGAAACTGAGAATTTTCTGCCTTAGCTATTCGTCCTCTGCATGTATTCTTTCACTGCCACAGAGTCAAATAGCATGCACACCTGTCTGTGTTAGATTTATATTAAGATTTGTATTAAATCTGTATTAAAGTTTACAAATCCACAAACATGGCCCAATTTCAAGCTATTTCTCCCAGTTTTTTTTGTTTTTACATTCAATAGGTAGAAGTAAAGTATGGTCAATAGGATTTTTCCTGTTATTTGATTGTTCAAGGTCACAGAGATCTCTTTCGTTTCGTTTAGGCTTTGTTAATGAGAAGAGACATTGCTGTATTGGTCGACTCATGAAATTAAACCAGAATGCCTGCATGCAGTTCTGCACAGAATCACCGCAGGGTCTGCAGTTCCTTTAGAATCTTTCAGTTTGTGAAATTAAAATAAAACATCAGCTCATCACTCATCTGGTTAAATATCCTGTTTTAGTTCTTTAATAGTTCTGAGAACAAATACTTCAAAGGGTCCATTTTATCCATTAAACTGCATTTTCTTCTTTTACAGTTCCAGAATATTCTCGACTTTGTCCGCAAGAAATCGTAAATATGTCCAAAATCTTTTGCTAGGCTTTTGTGGAAAAAGAAACGTTAAGTAAAAAAAATACATGGAAAAAAACAGAGAATTCCAAGATATCAGTTTTTGGCGGCATCAGCAGATGTTTTTTGTCTTTTAACGGAGATGAAAAGCAGAGTAGCAATTAAAATGACAGTCAAATGTGAGTACATATATCTGTACCGGCATAACGATTCCCCTTTGTAAATGTGCATGACTCACACTGCAGCCACACAGACCCCCTCCTTCTCTGCTATTCACAGGAGGTTATAAATCACATCTGCTCTGGTATACCTCTAAGTGAAAGAAACTCATGTGATGTTCTAATTATTATTATTATTTGATTAGTCCATGGGCTTAATGCGAGGTGACTTACAGTAAAATCCTTGTTGAAGAGATTAGTAGGTAAAAGCGCTTAGAACCAGTACAGAGAACTCAGTGACTAAAATATGTATTTAACAGAGTCCTTGGGAACTAGGGCTTTAACCACAAAGCACTTGCTTTCAATAATTTATTGTCATAGCCACGCATAGCTACCCCGCACAATAGTACCATCACAGTCTTTTTACTACACATCCTGCTGTAGTGTCATCATACAAGCAGTACTGGATACTTACTACAGTAAAATTGCTCAGTGTTGTGAGAGGTAGTTTTTGAAATGATGGAAATATAACTTTAAACTCATAAGAAAAAAGAAAGCTTCTTAGCTTCCTGAATCATGAAATCTCTATTCTGGGTCAATGCAGAATGTTGGTTCTACAGTACATAGTGTGTAAGACTAGTACCTTTAGGCATAGGGGACCTGGAGCAGACTTTACTAAAACCTGTTTTTGTTTCACTTGTACACCCTTATTTGTCTTCAATAAAGGTGCTACACTCAATAAAAAGATTTCACCATGAAACCTTACTTTCTTCATTGCTGCCCTGCAGAAGCTACTGTTTCCCCTCCAGTTCAAAGCCTGTATTGCCACTACCTCTTGTCAGCCCTTCCTGTCTATCTTTGTTTTAGAGTAGTCACCCTGACCTCTCTTTTCTATGTACAGTTCTTTCTGCAGATTATGAGGAGCAGCTCTATTGAGTCGACAATGCTTGAGTTAATTAAAAGCAGTAAATTAGAATAGCAGGAGTTAAATCTAGCCGTCTTCACCGAGACCCACCGTTTCCTTAGCTACCTGTTACAGTGGCCAAGATGCTCCCAGATATGCTACTCTTTTGGACATTCTAGCAATACAATAACTTTCAGAGTTCTAAAAAGATTAAACTATCTGAAAAGAAAAACGGAATCTCGACATCTGCTTTATGAAGGGGTATTTAGTTAATTGTCTTCGCTCCCTATAAAACTTCCTGCATTGTTACTGTGTGCGGCAGTCGTTAACGAAAATTAATTCTTAATTTCAAAGTGTATATGCTACGCATCTTGCTTACGGCAGGCCGCCTTGAATTAAAACCTCTACAATAATAATAAAATTAATGCATCATGCGTTCATGATATAGATCATAACAGCTATAATAATTGGGCTGTCATTTATAGGTTTGTTTATTGTGATTAGTTACTGTTTGTTTTGTTAGAATGAGATAAACTAAATACTCATAAATAAAATATAGACGTCAGTGTTTTTTTTTACTGCTGACTTCCACGGCTTTCTGCAACAGTGTATTCTTGCTCTGACTTCAGCACGATGTTTGAAGGAGTCCCGTTAAATATGACACAGCAGCTACTGCAGTATCTTCTGCTCTCCTCCACTGAATCTCAAGGTGGTGTTGGTTTCACTGGGTTTGCCTGGGCTGGGTGATGGGGAGGTAGAGAGGGGGTGTGGACAGTGGAGTGTTCGTGACGTGCTCGAATTGCAGCAGTTGGTGATGGGAGTGTGACAGATCAGCATTCCGAGGGGTACTGCAGACAGGGGAAAAAAACGGAGAGGGAGAAGGAGAGAAAACGGGGATAAGCTTAATACAGCCTCTGCTGCGACACTGGTTTCAGGGATGTAGTCGACAGGGAAGAGCTCTGCTTTACCGAGCTCATCAGAATGAAGAAACACTCCGCTAGGGTAGCCCCGCTGTCTGCTTGTAACAGCCCGGTGCTCACCTTAACCAAAGTAGAAGGTAAGCGCTTGGGTTTGGGATGTGAACAGTGAGCATGCTGTAGTCGAGATTAACGTCTATCCGCTAAGTGACAGAAGAGGGTCTGAGTACAGTCCGTAGGATGCGTTGCACTGTCAGGGGCCAGTGTATTGGTGTCATGACGAATTGCTTAATTGCTGCTTGTGTTAATATCACTGTTTCTATGTGAGCCTCCCTTTTACGTATACAAGCCATATAGGGTTACTTTAAAATGCCCCAAATGGGGGTGATCAATAGGGTATTTTCCTAAGGGCAATTATGTAAAATGTCTGGTGTTGTGATTTGCGGACTGTCACAAGTACAGAGCAACTTTTATCGCAGCAATATAGCGCGCGTAGAGAAGGGAGACTCCGCTGGGGAGATACCGTGTCTGTCTTTAAGCATGACGGTCACGTTAAGGACAGGCGATGTAGCTTTGGAGATTCCAGGAGATGCGCTTATTATGAATGTGGGATCTTGCGAGCACCACGGAGACACCATGTAACACAGTGTTTGTGCTGTACCGTGGGGAGAGCAGAACCGCCGAGAGTGCAATGCAGTGTTTCAACTTGCAGTATTTATTTTCCTTACTGCACGGAGAATGTCTTCTATATTTAAACGACTGAACACGTAGTGAGGGGTTGGCATAGTGTCCATAGAAGTTTTAGAAATTGGTTTCTATGCGAGGAAAATGTGTATTGAATTAAGCACAGTGCAGCCACCCCTCCCCCGTGATTTGAGGGAAAAAATATTTTCCAAGTCACCACAAACATTTCTATGTTTAAACATTTTCAATTCTGGGTTCAAATGTGTTCAATTCTCCATCTGGAGTTTGTATATGCGCATGGGTTTCCTTTTGTTTCCTCCCTCAGTCCAAAAACATACTGGTAGGTTAAATGGCTTCTGGGAAATTTGGCCTTAGGTGTGAGTGTGTGTGTTTGTAACTGTGTACCTCCCCTGTGATGGACTGGCATTCCATCCAGGGTGTATCCTGCCTTGCGTCTGTTGCTTTCCGAGATGACCCTCCCCCATGACCCTGATTTGGAAGAAGAGGTTAGGAAAGGGATGGATATGGCCATACTGTAGATGGCACAGTGATGCAGTGGGTAGCATTGCTGGGGCCCTGGGTTCAATTCTGGACCTGGAGTACTATCTGTGTGGAGTTTGTATGTTCTCCCTATGTTCACATGGGTTTCCTCCAGGTGTTCTGGTTTCTTCCCACGTTCTAAGGACATAACCTTGGGTTAATTTGGCTTCTGGGAAAATTGGCCCCGGTGTGTGTATGCATGTTTGTATTTGTGTCTATCTGCCCTGTGATGAAATGGTGTCCCCTCCAGGGTGTATCCTGCCTTGTGCTTGCTGGGATAGGCTCTGGCTCTCCCTCGATCCTGAAATTGAAGAAGCTTTTAGAAAACGGGTGGATGATATGGACATAATTGTGCTGACAAATTTGTTGCTGGGAATCTCATTTAAGCTCCTTTATTATTTTCCTATCTATCAGGACAGCCACACTGGTCCTGTTATTTTCAGGGTGTTTAAGAACAGTTTGAATAGCCACACTTTGATTTAATGTGGAATAAAGTCTTTTAAGAATTCCTACTGTCACTGTCTTCCAGGAGTAGAGAAAATAAAGCTCATTTTTCACAAAGTTTACTATATTGCAGGTGTAGTGAATCAAGTGTAGCGGATACATCTGTTATAAAATATTTGATTTCATCCATCTGTCTTTGTTTTTATTTGTGGAAAGAGTGGGTAGAATTGTTATGGATATTTAAAATATATTTCTGCCTAAGGGAAACAAGCTATTTACATTTGTGCTACATGTTAGAAGACAATTTAGTAGACTAAATTATTACTGGCTCAATTGCCACTAAGCCTAATTTTACATTTCTTTTGTTTCACCATTAATTCTCAAAAGATGCTCTTAAATACTCTTCCATGTGTAGTGTTGTCTTAAACAATCACTTGCAACAGCTTATGTGTTATTAAAGCATTTATTTAGCAATGGGTTTGGTGTTAGGATTCTACACATAATGTATACTAATCATTTTACCAGCTTGTTATTTGCAAGGAAATGAACATTGAACTCAACATTGTACTTCCCACACGCCTTTGTGTCCTTAGATGTCTTGAAGAAATTGATATTTTAATATTCAGAGCTGAGGATATCTGAGATATTAGAATGATAATGTGCTCTCTAATGTGTTTTCCTTAGCTTCTTTGGCCCTCTTGTGAAACAGCTGCATGATTCCTGCAACTTCTCTGCTGTACATGCAGTTCATATATAGAAGCTTTATGGGATTTGGAGATCACAATCCTAATGGATTCCCACAATTATTCTATCCTTGTCCTATTACAATGAATCCTGCGAGATCTTCCTTTAGAATTATTTTAGGATTTTCTACACCATTTTGCAGGATTTTGTAGTGTCAGTTTTTTGGGGTTTCTATAGACATACAGAAATTGCATGTATGTATGTTGTGTCCTTATGATAAATGACCTACTCTGTGTATTGTGTCCAGTCAGACTGCTAAGGTTGACCTGCATGTATGGAGTGCTTAAAAGCTAGTTTCATTTAATTTGATTTTGAATCTGATTTGCTTTGATATTTTGAGTTTAGTCTTTTAACCTCTTTAAACACTCATTATATCCCCAAAGCAATGATCTTATTTCAGGAGCTTCCCTGCTTTACTGTATCTAAGGGTTATAAAACAGTTACAAACCATACATGCTTCAACACTGTGAACACTGCTATTTACACATGCGGAACTCAAGTCATCAAGACAGTGGGTCACCCCCATTTCCACAGCAGTTTAAAAACACGCTCCAGAGTATTTTCTTCTCATCCATGACTAGCAGTTGTGACTCTAATGTCAGTCATTTTCCTCTAAATGGTCTTTAATAGATGTCCCTGATGGGGTCACTTTGACTAATAATGTACTGGTGAATGGCCTGAGGTGGTCCAAATACATTAAACCACTTCCTGTTGGAGCTTTTCAGTGAGACAGGACACTTCCATTTACAGTTCCAATTCTGTTTGGTGTGCAAATGATGGTATTTAAATTATGGATAAAAATGTGATTAGTGAAATTAAAATTGGTAAAAATGCAAAAAAAAAAGCAAAAATAGAACATTCTTTCTAAATGTAGAGTGTAGCTCTTGGGGTTAGAATTAGTGTAATCTTTGCAGTTTTCTGTTGCTTTGAAGATTGTTACTGCATCTCGATTATGAGGCTGTCAAATGCCACATTATTTAATAACTGTACTCCCTTTATGTGAAACTGGCTAGGGGAGGGGTCTCTCATAATTGGTCATTGTGTGAGCATGTTGAAATGACCTCAAGGGCTCTGTCATTTTGAGTCAGAAGGTAAGGCAGATGCCTGCATAATCCTTGCCAGCTCTTTCATTGTTTCCCATCACGGTTTCTTCAGGACTTTAACTCTCTTATTACATTACTGATTGATAGATTTCATCATTCAGAGCAGTTTGCGATCTAGAAGAGATGGAAATGTGGAAGGTATCTCATTTCAAACGGAATATGTTTTGTGTCAAGTTATCAAAACAAAAACGGTTACATTAGAGAATTCGCACGGGCAGTTAAACATACCCAGAGTTATGCAGATTGATTAAATTGATTTTTGGAAAAGAGAACTGTCTTCTTTGCCAGTTTTTAAACTTATTTTTCACTGACTCGGACAGGATTGTTGTGGCTGTCAGAAGATTTAGTCTACTCTATAACACATAGCAGGCATTGAGTAATTGTTTACATTGCCAGTTTCGATTTTAATTGATGATGATGTTGCACATAGCAAAACGGCCATTGAGCCAAGGCACATATTACCTCAAGTTTGCTTTTTAAATGACTAAGGCCTGTAAGGGTTATTGCTATTTATACATTGAGAGGCTTCTTTACTTTGGTGGTGAATATGTTATATTGGTCTTTGAAATAAGGTACCTAAAACTGTTTAGTAAATACGCATCCTTTAAACCACATATAACTTTACCACTTCCTCCAGCCTATTTTAACCTACCATTTTTTATGTTCTCTTTATGCCAGACACCCCTGCAGACTCATCTGCTCACTCCAATTGTTTACATGTCTTTGATTGACACTCTTACCCTACTTTCACAGTCCAAAATCCAGTGCCTGACATTCTGAGAATACTCGCAGTTAATCAGCACTTTTAGGGAGAAATTTTAGGGTGATAACAACTTTTATACACATCACACATCAATGCGTTAAAATTCTACATAACCAATAAGTGATATCAAACTTTGAATAATAACAAGAAAGGCCTACATTTGAAAAAAAGGTTGAAAATTAATCAAATAAACACAATTCATTTTCAAAACTCCAGGATATTGGTCATTAAGGATGGTATAATACCACAACCTTGCATAGCAATTAGCGAACCTTCAGCTTGGAATGTTCCTCTCGGCTTTGTGAACAGCCAGTGTATCGGAGAGCCATGTGGGACAACAGTGTTAGGTCAACCTTTTCATTGGCATCTTGTCATATCAAAGATGTCAAAGACAGGTAAAGCATTTATCCTATATGAAATTGAAAATTGCAGTTTTGTGATAGTTGTTAGATCATGAGGCAGAGCAGTGTTCTGCAGTGTCTTTCTCTTTCAGCTGTTGTTCAAAGACTGCAGTCATACAGAGCAATGCTGCCATGTGGATTGTGACAAGGGCACTTTAATCCAATAGAACCAATTGGATTCCAGTCCTGGCCCTCATTATTCCTCCTGATATTCACTGGGGCTGTGCTGCGTTCTATTAGATGGACAAAATAACGGAAAAACCTAACCTTCCTATCCACAAAGAGTTAGCCAGCCTACCACAGAAACTGTTGAAACCATGCCAGTCTATCTGGGAAACAGAAGACAATCTCTGTGTTGCTCACACAAGAACTGTAAGGAGGAAACTTACCATCACTGACTAGAGCAGAGACTTCGATCTCCTCCAAAAGACAATGGATTCAACTGAATCCACACAGATCCTGGGTGAAGTGCTGCTCCAGAAGGGGAAGATTATCCAAAATGTTACTGTGATCATGAGTCCTAAATCAAGAAGTAAATCACAACCAACTAACAACAGAGATCTATTGCAGATCCTTCCTTCCCTGTGATAATCAGGAGGCCATTGAAAGGTCTGATAAGTGGACGTCCAAATGTAGTGCTTTTCATGTCATGTGACACGGAAATGGTCTTTGGTCAGGACTATGTTTTACACTTTAAAAGATGTGAAACAACATAGCCTTTTCCCGATGTTTAAATTATTTTTTTGTGTCACCTATTTTTATTTTGTTTTTGTATGGAGGCAAAATTGAGTATTTCTGTGGAAATGCTACTGCACAAAATGTAAATGTATGAAACGGATTTTTTGGTTGTACCGTGCATTACACTTAAGTATATTTTCAGCCTGAATAAAAAAGATGTTATTATTTATTATTTTATTTATGTACATTTAAATGAATTTATGTAACAGTGCAACAGTCCCAAGTCCACTGCCTATATTATTAAGTATTAAGGTGTCATACTGACTGTCGTGTAAAATCCAATTCTGTTACTATATGCAAAAACACTTTTGTTAGCAAAAAATACATTCTAAAATTGATCAATAATAGAATATATTGGTATAAAATGAATAGGCACATTAAAAAAATTTGAGCAATAAAATCAGTGGAGGGTATCAACTAGCAGTAATTGATTATTGACGTCTGTGTTTAATATAATTCTGCCCTAGCTCCCGACAATCTGTCAGCTATGACAACACAACCTAATTGAACTTACATGAAGCCAGCTAACATTTTGACATACACCTTCAACAAAACAGGATAGAAAACCATAATATCTTCATAATCTGTGTAAACACAGCAATTGCGTGCTTTGAATCAGAATGAGGAGATGAGGTTCTGTGAAGTGGAAGGTAATAGCGGAAGGATTTGCCAAGCAGCACAGCAGGTAATCTGCAATGCAGAAATGGGAGTTGGACGCAAACACGTTGAGGAACTGAGTACAGTAGCTAGATCAGTATGAAACACAGGAATAATATTTACATGCATATTTATATAATAAATAATTTATTGCAAATAAATAATAATAATAATAAATAATAATATTTAAATGCATGCAGGAATAAAAAATATTCCTATCACTGTATTAGCACAATCGAATTTCTGGGGGGAAAAAGACCACAGAACAATAATATATATATATATTTCACTGGATGAGAAATGTCTTTTGCAAATATTTCTAATACTTGATTACAACTTAAATCCCATTTTGAGAGACAGACTGATGTGAGTCTGCATATGTATGTTTAAGTTGTTCAGCACAAAGTACTATTCTTTTTTAGTAAAACACAAATAATACTGTGTGTTTTTTCAGACTGCCTACAGTATGTCAAGGGAGGTAGTGTGTTTATTTGTATGTAATCTTCTCTTTGGAAATGCACAGTGGCTATGGACAGAAGGAGTTTAATGCTTTTCATAATACTGAATACAGTGATATTAGATGGCATGAATAGGTGGATTAAGGAAATTACAGTTCACAATACCATAACAAATGTCACTTAACATGAACACAAATAAAATATATCCATAGTTTATGTAAACTAAAAAGAACCTGAGATCTCACTGTGGCTTTCTGTTTTCAGGGATAACATGAACTGAAATTTAAAACCTCTTCCTGTGTCAGCAGTCTTTAGCATTTGAAGTGTTAATGTGGTTGAAGAACAGAGGTTCTGGTAAATGAGTGGGAGTTTCCTGGTCACTCAGGAATGATTTACTGCAGACACAGTAGTTCGTCAGAGCTCATGACCAGACCTTATCCTAATGCCCTGAGCAAAAGAAGAACAATAAAATGCTAAATGTAATATTTTTCATTTGTTGTTTGGATTTTAATGTGGCTGTTTGAATAGCTTGTAAATGTAATGTAGGTATTTTCTTTGATCGTTTATTTCATTGTGTTGACTGCAAATAATATTGAATGTTACAGCGATACACAGTATAAAGGACAGAAATAGGGAACCTCCTGAATTAAAACAGTGTGTTGAAGTGTTTGAATGATGTAGAACCCTCAGAGATTTGAAAGCACTGCAATCCTAAACCCTTAGGCAGCCAGCCAAGAATCTGGGTACCCAGTCGACACAAGAATTTAATTTAGAATGATCTACTTCTTGAATCATTGGCTTAATAATCTATTTTCTTTATGGCATATCCATCTTTGTTTGAGCTACTGGTTTCAGGTACTGAAAGACATTACCAACAGAGCAATAAAGATCTAACTGTGATCTTCAGGGCCTGCTGTCCATCATGTGGTCATAATATGCATTTTAGTCTGGCAGTACCTTATTCCACAGCTTTGTTAATAGAAGAAGAAAACAAAGTAGCACAATGATCTTTAAAAAATCTTTGTCTACCCTTAACACTGAGATAGAAAACAGATCTGATGAGAAACTAGGCACAGAAATAAATAGGCAGGGCAATAAGAACATTTTCTGGTTTGCTGCAGCAGGTGTTTGATAATGGGAAAATCATTTACTAGGCAAGTTTTTAATAACAGCTTGTGATCTAGAGAGGTGAGAGAAATGACAATAGGAATTGCAGAAGCTAATGGTATTTCTTATTGTAGTCTGTAAGGCTCTAGACAGTAATATTAAATCAACACATTTTGAGAGGCCTGGATATTAACAGTGAAGTACTTGTAGATTTGTAGAGCATTTAATTTCTGCAGATAGAAAACCATAGGTGTGGAAGACAGTGTAAATGGATTCATTAAGCCAACATAATTTAGTGTCAGATAGTTTTCACCACCTTTTGATTACCAAGATGCAAATGGGATTTTGAATTAGTAATCTAGGACAGGGGGTCTAATGTGAAAGTTATAGGCAAACAATGTTATACCTTTGCGATGCAGATCTGTCCCATTCTTCCTGTTGAACCTGGACAAGCATGTTCACTGGTCTCTGACCCCTAGATGCCTCATGTTGTTCAAACTCACCCCGCATATGTTCAAAGTGGGTCAGGTTTGGTAAATAGGGCATACGTGGCAAGAAGGTTTCTGGTGCGCAGGCAAGAGGACTCCTGGGAGGATAGATTGTCAAATATAAGGTGCAGCTTGAACAGGGTACATCAGTGAGGTTCATCCTGATGTTTGGTGTGTCTTGCAGGAGAGGAGAGACCCCGTGAGAATGCCGCCCCTGTGGATGTCCAGCCCCCCCTGGTGGGGGAGACGGGGGGTCACTGTCTGCTGCGCTGCTGTCTTCAGATCTCGGCTGCCCAGGCCCGCAAGGCACTGTGGGGCGTCGCCATGGTGCTGTGTGTCTGTTCCTCTTGGACTGGCTCCACGCAACTGGCCAAACTCACCTTCCAGCAATTTGATGCACCTTTCACCCTGACTTGGTTTGCAACAAATTGGAACTTTTTATTTTTCCCCTTATATTATACAGGACATCTGTACAAGTCCACAGAACGACAGACTCCAAAACAAAGATACAGGTACGCCAAAGTCTGCTGGAAATAAAAGCAGCATTAGATAGCTTGTGAGTAGTGTCTTGTACAAGAATATCAATCACTCTGCCTTTGCTGTTTCTGCTGATGAAACTCATCGCCGTGGCTTCCTCATCCAGAAACTAGCGTAATACTCAGGCTGACACTTTTAATCCTCTGTCCTGATTAATACACTTGAACCACAGACGGAAGGAGTTATTATACTTTAAGTGGAATACTGTAATTATTTCTGAGCTGCGGGCTCTTCGTTTGTTAATATGGCATTACTTTTAACTGCACATTCTTCAAGTAATTGTCATCTACTTATCCCATTACAAAAATATCTATTAATACTGTCCATGTAAAATCCTGTAAATTCTAGAGTATGCTCTTATCTGGATAAAAAAAATAGGTTGAGGAAGTGTCAATGGGCAACACTGTGATTTGGCGATTAGCACTGCTGCCTCTTAGGTCCAAGGTTCCAGGTTAATTTTTGGCCCTTGGTATTTGTCTCTGCAGACTGTGCATTTTCTCTGTGTTCACAGGAGTTTTCTCCAGGTGTTCCACATTCCTTCCATTTCTCACAGACACACTGGTGCAATTTGCATGGCTTTCTCTGTAGCCCCATTATGGACAAGTATCCTGTCTAGGGGGAGAGCATGCAATTGTCTCTACTCTGACTCTACTCTGATATCCCTCATTACAGTGTTTTTCAGTCCTGGACCTGGAATAATCCTGTCTCTTCTGGTTTTCATTCTAGCTGAGATTTCTTAATGTAAGCTTATTAAACTCATTATTTAAACTTTATACTAGAATACACATTTCTTGATTTGCAGAGATGGTTAGAAATCAGGATTTACCCTGTGCAGGAAGATTAATTTTGTAATTTGTCTCACTTGGGTTTGTTGGTTTAAGGTGGAAATGTATCAGTGGGTCTATACAACACTAAAATGTTTACAAACTAGTATTTGACAATTCAGTGACTCCTGTGTCTGTACATTGTTAATTGTTTAGAAAGCTATGCAAAAGCAACAATTTTAAACATATTTGAAATCTGAAAC
Source organism: Lepisosteus platostomus (assembly GCF_059453375.1). Lineage (NCBI taxonomy): Eukaryota > Metazoa > Chordata > Actinopteri > Semionotiformes > Lepisosteidae > Lepisosteus > Lepisosteus platostomus. The sequence continues at coordinate 15,806,737 of NC_142627.1, read as the reverse complement.
AGATTTCGGATGCAGCATTTTGTGGAAGCTTAAGCATTAATTAATGAAAAGCTTAGCTGAAACAAAAATCAGAAGGTAAAAATACAAACTGTTCTGACATAGAGTTCTATACATATTTGGTTTTATTTGATATACACAGTGTTAAGGAAATCCTCCATTTAAATATGCGCATCTCCCTAGCTGTGCTTTAGTCTTATAAACTGAATCCAACCTTGCAAAAATCTCATTTTTAATTCTGTTACATGGTGATTCTTATTGTATTAGGTCCATGCCTGCGTATCTTTGTATTGCCAGTAATTGGATTTTTTTTTGTATTCATCCTGTGTACCGCTGTGTGGTGTAGATCCTTGGCACGTTGTCAGCTTTCCCTAGGATATTACATCGCTCAGAAAACCTTTGTCAGGCATATTGAGTTAGCATCTTGTATATCAATCTGGATTTCTGCATGCGATGGTTTTGATGCAAAAATATAGTAGGTTAGAAAATATAGTGAGTATTTTATGAATGGACAATACCTGTAATGAGGTTATTTTTTAACTTTAACAGTTTGTTTTATCTTATTCAGGTTAAAATGCTCTTGATTTTGTTTAGGTCTGCTTTGTTCAATAAAAAATATAGTAATAATAATATAGTTTCTCTTCTGAAAAAATAATTTGCCTAGGTTTTCTTTTGGTTTATATTTAGGTCCTGAAAATATGGCACATTTTAAAACTATAAACCTGGCCAACAGAATTCACCCGCCTTCATGCCTCAGTAAGTCACTTAGCTTAAGCCTTTGAGATTGTGTGTATTTTATGTGTGGAAAGCTGTAGTTGATTTTTATCTTCCTGAAACAGACTTTAGGAACACTTACAGAAGGTCTTGGATGTTTTACAAAAACTGCTTGATCGGGACAAAAATAATTCAAACATTATAATAGCCATTTAAAATATTTGACTTTCTAATGGAGCTAATTGGCACTGAGGAACTATTACAGTTCTGTCAATTAGACCAAAGAGATGAGCTAGAGGACTTGTGTACCAAGTCCTCTTTTGTTCCTATTGAACATTTTGTTCCTATTGATATCTAACTTCCTTCCCCCTTTAGGAGTTAAATGTAGGCTGAGTGTGAAAATAACAATGCAGTTGATACAGGATTTGGGCTAAACTATAATAAAATGCTGCTGATGTCTACTTAACTGTAACGTCAGGGGTGAAGACTGTAGCTAGTGAGTTCTGCAGCAGTGCAGCACTGCAGTCCTAGTCAGGATGTAGTGCCTGCACTGTGGGAAGCTGAAGGTTGGCAGATCCTGAGGAAATGGACTGGCTGGAAACATCAGAAAGAATAACAGTAAGATTCCAAACGAGATCTGGTCACGACTTGTTAGCAGAGGGCATTTTGGTATAATCAAGTGCTCTGGGAGACTGCCAGCTGTCTCAGGACACAGATCGTTGGGATTGAGTATTGGCAACACGTCCTCTCATTATGGGAATATGGATGGGAATCCCAAGGCCACCCCCCCCCCACTTCGCTCTGGAGATTTTCCAAACAAGGAGATATCCTCAGTGGCTGGGGAAATGAGTGGCTGAAACTTTGGGGATATCTCATTAACTGAAACAACTGCCTCTTCTGTAATCTGGAAGATGCATATGTTCTCTGTTTTGGTATTGTGGGAGACAATGTTCGGACTGTGATCAGAGAATTGGAATCTGAGTGGTGAAAAGATAGGAGCAGAGGCAGGCCGTCTGGAGTACTAAGATAGGATTGATCCTGAGAGGTCACAAATTGGCAGGCCACTTATAACGAATCACTTATCAGATTATTCACAATATGACATCACTATGTGTTCATTATGGATTTTTTATTTTGCTGTCTCAGCTTAAGAAAAAATAAACAACGTGACACATTAAAAGTGTGTTTGTGCCTTTGAGCAAACTATGCTGCTATGAAAAGAAAGAGTGTTTTTGATTAAAAATCATTAAAGACAGATATTATACTGGGCTCTCAATGAAATCTTCAGTCTGCTACTGAAAAGAGGAGCTGACGTGTGAGATCAGAAAAGCAGGTTATACCTTTCTGGGCAATTCTAGGCAGGCAACCAGGTCCCTGAAAATATCGGAAGAGTATGTTCTGGGAGATTACTGTTTGCTTATAGTACACTAATGTAAGAATTCAATGGAATATGTTCTTGGTTTGTTTTTCAGTTTGTGAATACTCAAGTTATTGAAAAGTTCAAACATTATTATGTGGGAGAAAGAGGTATGCAGCCAACAAAATGATTTCTGATGATGTACCGTGTGTATATGTAATGAGAAGAAGAAAGCATCGATCCAGTAAACAAATTGAAGTGTGGCAGAGACTTTCAATATGATCAACTTCAGCCACTGAAACCATTACAGACCTTTTAATCTAATGGAAACTGTTTTTATGTTGTTTATTTAACGCCAGGATACAAGTAACTGTTATAGGGGATTTATATTTGTTATATACTGTATAAATAGCAATATCTATTTTAAAAGAAGGCAATTGCTATGAATTATGGGAAGGAGACTATAAATTACCCATGATCAATTTAGTCATTTTATAATACTAAAAAGGAAGACCACATAAACAGACTTTTAATTCCAACTAACAATATAAGACGTAAGAGACAGCAGTCACAAACAGCTTCTTTGCCCTTTTTGTTGATAATTAGTGTGATATAGCTAACTTTGACTAGTAAAATAGGCATGCACATCTTACTAGGAACACCTTCTAGGTTGCTGAGGTTATAGCTGAGCTCTTTGCGGAAGATATCATTGGTATATTTTTACTTAATATCAACTGTTGAGCATGGATTGGACAAAATGCTTAGTTTCACATGTTGGAGTTCATTGGTTATCTTCGGCATGTTAAAATCATTTTACAAATGCTTTATGGATGTATACATGTCATTGTTCTCCACAAAACAGTAAATGTGAAAAATACATAATTCTTTGGGTGTTACCATGTCTCAGGGGGCTGCGTTATTAATGGTGGGTTGTAGATTAATGTCCCTGCTGTCTCTGCTGCTATTATACCTTGAGCAAAGTTCTGTATCCCAGTTGCTCCAGTCGACTAAAGCTGTAGTTACAGGGACAAGTTTTTTCCTGGGCTAATTCCTGTGGTGGACAGTTACCCCATCCAGAGGGGAGTCACATACTCTCTTTTCGCTTAGTGCCATAGAAACCAGGATAAACTCAGGCCCCTGTTGGTCAAATATGGAACCACCTGCAGTACCTAACTAGAGTGTCTGGCCCCCTTTTCAGTAACTGCTGCATCATTTCCTATCACTGGCTTTGTTGCTTCTGTTTTTCCCAGAGAATGCTGCAGGTTTTTTGGGGATGATGGCTTGACAGCGAAGGTGTTCTTCACCAAGGTAGCCCCCTTTGGCCTTCTATGGACATTAACAAACTATCTGTACTTACAAGCACTGAGGAGAATAAACACAACGGATGTCTCTGCACTGTTCTGCTGCAACAAGGCATTTGTGTTCTTGCTGTCATGGATTGTTCTGCGAGATCGCTTCATGGGAGTGCGAGTAAGTTAATCCAGGGAGCTCTGCAAGCTCTGTGTCTTTAACCACTGTCTAAACACTCCTGTAGATGGGATTGCACTTGCTCTGTACAGTCCTGAAACACAGTGCTGAGATTGGTGCTACAACCATTTTGGTGTTATATCATATTTATCATAATTTTTTTGTTAAAATAGCTTAACTGTGTGACTTTAAGAGAAGGCATAGTCCATGAGCACCTGTTTTCCAGTATAATTTTTTTTTTAAATGGGGAGTAGAACTGGACCCTTCATCACTGTGGTATAGACCTGCTGCAATGATCCTCCATAAAATACACTATAGTGCAGCCCATGTGATGAAAGAGTCTCTCATTTGTTCCTCTGTTTATAAGCATCAAAGAGGAGTGCTTGTAATTTTTTAAGCCTGTGTGGGCATTGGAGATGGTTTCCTACAATAATAGCTGCTTCAAGTACAGTACAAGTGCTTTCACTTGATATCTGACCGATTTATTAACTCTTCTTCATGAATCCACAGTACTGCAAATCTGTGTAACAGCAAATGGCCTTAAAGGATTGAGCAATACTGTGTTTAATTCATGGTGAACATGGGACAGGTAAATTCCCAAAACAAGCATATTGAGTGCTTGATAAAAGCTTAACTGTAGAAGTCTCCCTTTGAATGTGAATGAGTTAATGAAGGAATGATGTGATGCCCAAAAGAAAAAGACGTTCAAAGAAACATCTGGTTTCTTACAGCAGAGGCATTATTTTGATCACCAACCCCTCAGTGCTCCCAAGAACAGAGAATGCAGGCCATTTATCTTCACAATACCTTCTAATCCTCGTCTAATGTAAAATACAGTCAGGCCGGTACCCATTCATCATCCAGTCATTTCCGTTTACTCACTTCCTTTGCTTTATGTAGCAATGAGGATGTTGTCCTAAGCTGGAAAGAATGTTTGTAACTGATAAAGACCAGCATTGCTTGTTGAAGTTAATAAATAAATGTAATACATCCATTGCAAGGTATAGTAAATTATACTGGTGTATATAGGGAGTATACAGAAACATAGCTTGCTTCCAAGCCTATGTGGAAAAGGAATAAAATATATTTCTCTGGTTAAGCATCTGTTCAGATGCACCCAACTAGGATTACTCCTAATTAAGTTTTTGATTCCTGCATTGTTTCCATTTTAGAGTGTCTCTCAATGTACATTGAAAACAAGATTGCTGGTGGCCTGAATAGCTCACATGCAATACTGCTTCCCCTCCTGGGCCTCCAGTGCTTTATCTCACTTCTATCTTTACCTTTAACCAGTTTGACAGATGGACAAACAGAAATTGTCATTCCATACAGAAGCTGTGCAGCTAGAGTACTTCTGAGCCTACTATGTGTGACAACACTATCATTGCATTACTGTATGATGTGGTTATGGTATTATATAAGATGTTGTCCAGAAGCAAAACCAATAAACACATTTATGGAATATTATAGTGGTAGTAATGATATTTCCTGATATCAACACCAAGTCAGCTCTACTGACATTGTTTATGCTAGACTGGAACGTTACTAGTTATGAGTTAAGCTGGATGTTAACTGTTTGCAGAGCATCTGCAGATTGGAATCTGATCATATTCTTCCTTCTGACCAGATTGTGGCAGCAATTCTCGCTATAGCTGGTATAGTAATGATGACCTATGCCGATGGATTTCACAGCCATTCTGTTATTGGAATTGCACTGGTGGTGTCGTCTGCATCCATGTCTGCTTTGTATAAGGCAAGTATACTCAAAACCCAGTTCACGGCCCAATTCTAGCAGCTGTATCAGTACATTGGCTTTGCTTTTTTAACTTCCGGTGTTCCCATTTCCATATCCTACTGTAGATTTATTTTGTGAAAGGATATTAGCAAAAGGGGTCTATTAGGATTGCTATATGCATCAATATTTGGGTAAAAAAATACAGTTTTATGTGCTCTGGTAATCCCTCAACTGTTCGTCAGACTGACAGATGGATCAATTCCAGAACAAAAAAAGAACCTGGATCATGAAGGGCAGCAGATACCAACAGTAGATTGACTGAGAAGTCCTGAGTATCTCGCCAGTCTGTTTCCAACCAAACTCTTGTCCCGCAGGTGTTGTTCAAGCTCATTCTCGGCAGTGCCAAGTTCGGAGAAGCAGCCTTATTCCTCACAATCCTGGGAGGAGCTAACTTTGTGTTCATCAGCTTCATCCCTGTCATCCTGTACTTCACCAAAGTGGAATACTTTGACTCCCTGGAGGCACTTCCCTGGGGCTGTCTGTGTGGAGTGGCTGTCCTTTTACTAAGTAAGAGTACTGTGCACAGTTCCTTTCACTCAGATTCCAACTTCAGTAATTGCTGACACAACCTTCCTAGAAAATACAGCTTATTTATTTTGATGGCCTGTGATATGTGATGCAACTGCTCCGCCAGATATCGTCATTAGTGTCGGGTTTAAGCAGAGTCCACCCAACTTTTGCAGATCAGCATAGATTCATTTTTTATCTGAATTGCTATTTATCTCCTTTCCTTAATACACTTAATACACATGTTTTCAAACCTGTAATAGCCTCCTTGTCAAGTGAAGTCATGTTTGTGTCAGGAGGCCATAGCTTCTTAGCAAAAGTAAAGCATAGTTGTCTACTTAAAAATTAGTAACCCTTTTATTCGGTTTGAAAATATTTTTCAGTGTTACAATTTCACCAGTGGCATATTTGAGCCATTGTAGAAGGTGGAAAAAGTAAGTCAACCATATCAGCCCTATAACCAAAGGCTCAGTAGGTGTGAATTTAATGAAAACTCGGTCTGTCACTCAAACAAAATTTCAATCATATAGAATTTGCAAACTGACTACAGTGAGAAGCATTAGTCAAAGCTCAGTGGGCGTTACATTGTATGTAAAGCTAAATTATGCATTTGAGTATATTGTTTATAAAAAAAATATATTTCATTCTAAAGAAATCTGGAAAATGGTGGTACTACATTGGTTTTGTTTTCTAAGTGTCTTCTGTTAAATTAGTTTGTGTGTATCAACCACATCTGTTTTTATATTTTTGTTGCAGCTTTCAACATGCTAGTGAACTTTGGCATAGCTATTACCTACCCCACACTCATTTCATTTGGGATTGTCTTAAGTGTTCCTGTTAATGCTGGTAAGTAAGCAATTTGGTTTCTCTTGGAGTACAACAGAGCAAAAACTAATCGTTTCCAATGCTGCTGCCAGCACCTAGTAAACATTTGACTGATATGTGGTATTATGAAAATAAATGTGTTTGCTGCATACTGAAGGCTAGGATTTCTTTGTACACAGAGGAGTAGAAAACATAGTTAAATGGCATAAAGAATTAAAGTAAAAATGTAAAGATGAGCTTTGGATTCATAAAACAGTGCAGGTGAGAGGCAGCAACAGGAGAACTTGTGTTTTTGAAACTGCACCTTTGCATCCAGTGGTTCCTCCAAGTGTTGAGGCTCTCTCATTGCGGGCTTCTCCCTTCTGTGCTGGTGTCTGGGACACTTTGCCCCCTTTCTGAGTGCTGCTGGCCTGCTGTGTTGCAGTTGTGGACCATTACACCAGCGAGATCAGCTTCAACTCGGTGCGCGTCATTGCCGTGCTCATCATCTGCCTGGGCTTCCTGCTGCTGCTGCTGCCCGAGGAGTGGGACCAGTGCTTGATCCAGCTGCTGGCCCGGCTCCGCACGCGCAAGAAGGAGGAGACGGCCGAGGGCGGGGCGGAGGCGGGGCCAGGCCTCGGCTGGAGCCGGAGAGGCAGGACCTCCATGTCCACCTTTGCTCACTGATCACCCCCGCCACCCCCCAACGGTGACTCGGTCTGTTCTGTGCCCAAAAGCTTTGTCCTACCAAAACAAGGTGAAAAAAAAGCACAGCTGTTGTGTTGTAAATCTTTGTAAAGTTTTTTTCCCCATTATTTTTTACATAAGCTCTATATAAGCTGTATATATATCCTATCTGGAAGTGTACAGATTGATGCATGATCTCCTGTTGCCTGATTTTTTTTTATCATCGTATCACTGAGCCTTTTCTGGGGCAATGGCAGTAATGCATTTTTACAACTGAAGGCTGGAATACAGGGTGAGAGTGGAACTGCTGCATAAGAAAACATGCAAAAATCTGTTTTGCATTTTGACAACTAGGATAGAGAAAGTACTGAGGTGGAGATTTGTTATTTATATCTTATAAATAGGGGTATATGCAGATCAAACAAATTGATTTTCAAACCCCATTCATCATTAGGTTAAACAGAGTTAACTGCTTTCCAAATCCAAAGAGACTTGTTTAAGACTTGTTTGTTTCCTTAGGGTGATGGTGGAGGGTAAATTTTGATATTGAAAGTTAAAGACTTTCACTAGGCATGTGAATGGAATGGTCACATAATTAATGACATAACATTATGTCACATATCGTCACACATTATGTCTTTGTTATCTGTTTTTTAAAAACGAAACAGGTCACTCAGCTGAAGGCTAAAATTCAGTCCCTTTCAGGGGCTTGTTAATGGTTTTTCACAGCCTGGATTGTACCTGTTTGTTCTTGACAGTATTGCCAATGAGGGAAAACTAGATACTTTACATGGTGAGAGGTTTTTCAGATGTTGACAAGTAGGTCACTGCTCAGGTATGCTTGTGAAAGATGGGACCGATGTGCTTAACCAATCTAATATAATGTGCTCTTTGCACCATCTTTCACATGTAATTTTAATATTCAGAAAAACACCAACCTGCTTAAATAGAACAGTGCTTGAAATTTTCTGACTTGTCAACGGAAGATTTTGAAAGGCTGTCAGGGGATGACATAAGAGTGTTTGATGATTATGAAATTTTAGGATATAAATAAAGCATTAAGGAAAATTAAAGGCACACATTCACACAGGGATTATAAATGGAGTAAAAGGGGATTCCACATAGCTGGTGTTGATTGGCTATGATTATTGTGAAGTGGACTGTACAGTTCAAGAGTCAGTTACCACTTACTCTCCAAGGAGTCGGTTTGCTTCCTAGTGAGGCAGGAGCTCTCTGGTAGGTGTGTTCTGAGCTGTTGGTGGTGAGGCTGGGAAGGCTTCAGGATTTTTAAACCAAGGTTATTCTGCAGGGAAACTGGGGTGTTCACTTGAAGAGACAACAGGTTGCTTTCCCAAATTTCTGAAGATGTAGTATAGGGAAGTTTCAAAGTGTCCACAATTCCAGGGAGGGAATTTCTAAAGTTCAGACTTTCAGAGAGTAAGATTGACCCAATGAGCAACACTGAACATTTTTTTGAATTGTAATCAAGGGGGAACCGGACGGCAAGACACTATAAATTAACCACACAGTCTCTGGTTTATGTGTAAAACTTCCCTGAGCCACACTGTTGTTTCAGTGGATCCCCTACATTTGTCAAAACTAAAAGTCTAAACTTTCACTGTTACCTCAGTGCTAGACATTTGTAGATTTGTCCACTTATATAGATTAATTGGTATTCAGACATTAAGATTTACTGTCTCATAATCAACTAAATCATGAGCATTGTCTTAGCAACACTGAGCTTTCATTTCCATAAATATCCATTGACTATAATTTTTTGTAAAAAGACTGATTATACTGACAGAAAGTTAGCTGCTGAAATCTTTCACAATCCAACAGTTCCTCAGTAGATGCTGTGATTTTAAAAGCAATATAGATCCACCTTACTGTGACAATGTTATTTTTACACCCCGTAAAACATTCCACATATATAAGATTTTGTGGTGCCAGAAAGGCAGAATTTGCATCAGTAATATTTTTTAATCTTTTGCATTTTATACTGTGATGATTCAAAGTGCAAGTGTTGCTGATTATTGCTGTGACTGTAAAGAGAACTGTAAAGGTAAGTGTACATGAGCACCTTGCGTCTTACTCCTCCATGTTTCATAAAGAGCAATAGTGTTCTATTTGTTTGCAATGAGTTGAATGTATTTTTCTTACTAAAAATGCACATCTGCTTTCTTCTGGAAGATACACATGAGGTTTATTCATGGCAATTGCAGTTGTCCGCCTAACAGTGTTTCAATAATGGACACTAAAGTAAATTTAGAGACACTTAGTGATTTGTTTACTGCCAGTGAGTGATTGTGTCAGCTCTTAGTCTCTACGCTTGAAGAACATGTAAAACAGAAAAAAACAAAAAAAACACTGAGCTTAAGTAATTACTTTCACTGCCTTGTACAAAAATACATCTAACACTGTTTCCCATTGTCATTTTATAATGACAATAAATTATTATATTGTATTCCTCTGGAATTATTGCTAGAAGTAACAGTAAACCTTTGTAAGGAATGATTTATACACTGAAATGCAACATAACTTCATCACATTTAATTAAGGGTTTGGATAAGGGAATTAGCTTAATAATGGCATTTTCAGACATTACCATATGTACATATTTATGTCAGGAATTTTAATGGAAGAACTTGTGGGTTTTCTATTGAATGTTTTAATAAAATAATAGTGTCGATTTGTCAGTGAAGATCTTGAAAATGCCATTTATGTGTCTTAGTTTTTGAAAACAAAATGCTTGCATATTTAATTTCATACACAGAATAAAAGCAAAACAATATAGTTGTGCAATAAATCTTGTAATCATTTCGATCCACAAAGACAGCTAACGATCTTGCTACCCCAGGCACAGAAGGTATTAAGAAGTATTTAAAATAATGCACCCTTTAAAACATACAGTTGTGTGTTATATTGTAACATCTTTCTGTGAGTTTGCATGGAGTCTATGCTGCACAAGAGAAATGTGAGCAGAGACTGTATAACATTTAAATAATTCATCCTTTAGAAAGGCCCTCTTTGAATGTTCTATAAAAGTGTGCAAGATCAGGTTGGTTATTGCAAAGCTAATTTGTCTGGGGGACAGCTCAAGCACTGTGATCTGATTGTGTTTAAAGGTGTTATATACATTTTTTTTATTCAACAATATTTTTACTTGAGAGAGCAGAAGAGAGAAAGCTTAGCTACTGAAGGGTACTTAAATACAGACAGTCACACCCCGTGTCTTTATTGTGAGTAGGAATATGTAATTGTTTGCACTGAACTTAATGGGCATTTCTTTAGATTTCTTATTTTAACTGATGTATTGGCCTTAAACATTTGCATATACATATTGTTTGTTACATTTGTAGGCTCATGCCTATGAAGGGTATGAGAATTTGGCACCAGGGGTAGAAACCAAAGCAATAGTTGAGATGAAGAGGTTTTCTGACAGCAGTTTACAGAAGATATAGAAGACAGCTCAGGAAGACTGGCTGATGAGGTTAAATGGAATGTTTTACAGTGGATTCAGTGCATTAACATTTTTTCAGGTTCCAATGCATTGACATTTAAAAGATGTAGAAATCACTTTTGGAAAGAGCCTGTAAGAGCATTAGGGGGTTCACTCATCCTGCTTCTCCCCAGGTGTTGTGATTTTTTGTCTTAAGATGACAGAAATCACAAATCTGAGAGATACATATTGTCCTTAAATTAGTGTAGATGTTTCATGTGACTTAAAACAATCTGTTAACAAATGGTGCTAGCAGCCTGGAGGAGTGCATGGGTGTGTGAATCAGGATTGTGGCGCGCAGGCAGTCACAAGAGAATTTCCAGGCTAAGAGAGACCATTTTCATGAGGTCGATATCAAAGTGCCGTTGTACTGTCTGCAAGATCTCATTGAATCAGAGCTTTGTTATCTTAATCACAAATATACTTTGTACATTTTATTTTTCTATACCTTCACTGCAAATTTTATCAAACGACTGTAAATAAAGTGATAAATACAATAAATCTTGACAAAAAAATAATGTTCTAATAGTGTCCTTTTCACTTTTGAACTGATGCAGGTGATATGAGGTCCATCTGTGACATTGGAAACAGTGGTCTGTTCTCAAGTCAGAGGGATGATTCCTTGATGTTTCTAATGGATTTGGTGACTTCCATGTGTATCCTGCCAGGATGTACTTTAAGCTGATGAGCATGACATGTTATGAAAATTCTCTGTTCTGTTTAACTTTTGATCATTGGAGGTTAAAGCAAGTGTTTATGAAAAGATGTTGAATCAGGGTTATCCGAGAGGGTGACAATGCCATTCACTGTCTTTGATTGACATTCAGTAGGTTTATACTATAGTAGCATAAAGTAGCATGAGAACTCACAATAACAAAATATAGGATCTGCGCAATACTACAGCATGATTAACCTAGGTATGAGAGTTGCATGAATTTCTTTGTTTTTACTTCAAAGACTGAAGTAGCCCAAGGTAATGGCAGACACTGCTCTTTCACACTGCATAGTGAAGTCCCACAGACTGATGCAACAGATCCCGTGGTAGTCATTGCACATCATGCTCCACTTTAACTGTTATCTTACCATAAAAGAAGGTCACCTGTCTGTCAGAGGGTGAAGATGGCCTACTTGGCTTATCGCTCTCTACAGGGGCAGAGGGCACCTGCAAGTGCTGTGTATCCAGCCCCTGCCCCTCTGGCTTCACACAGACACACTCTTTGGTCCTTTCTAGTTTCACAGCGGAGGAAAGATGTCCGGGCAGGAGGTTGTTCCTCCTAGATACTTGTTCCTCCTTGTAGCCTTCTGGTGTGCAAGAGTCCAGGGAGAAAAGTGAGGAATTAAAGGCCCTTTCTGGACACACAGAGTTCATGCTGGAGGCAGCTGTATTACGGGGGCACTGTGGGCTGTGCTCTGTGCATGTCTGGGGGTTGCACGCCTGCTGGCTAACCCTGGCATGCAGTTTGTGGCGCAGGCTCTTCAGTGCCTTCTGAAACCTCTTGCTCAGTAGAGCATAGAGCAGCGGGTTGATGTCAGAGTTCAGCAGAGCCAGCCAGTAGGCAAAGGTGATGACGTTGTTGGGGATGTGGGTGGACTGGTGAGAAGTAGCGGTCTCGATGGCCTGCACCAGTGCCACAATGATGTATGGCATCCAGCAGCAGAAGAAGGCAAAGATGACCAGAAAGAGACGGAAAACGCCATGGTGCTCCTTGCTGTGGAAGCCGTGCCTAGTCAAGAGATTGTGCAGCCTCCCTGTGCTGGAGGAACTGCAGGAGGGGTATGGGGAGCTGAGGGTCTCGTCCCGGTGGGTCTCTGGGAGTATCTTCCCGCTGATGCAATAAATCAGCCTGGAAAAGGTGGGCTTCTCCTCCTGCTCAGCGGGATGTGGTCTGTTTCTCTGCAGGTGATCTTCCAGGTCGTGGATCCTCCGTGCGTGACCCCTGGCCACTTTCACAATCTTAACATAACAGAAGACCATAATGCAGGCAGGAAGCATGAAGGAGAAAGCGGCCACGAACCCAGTGTAGCTTGGGCTCCTGGACCAGTCCACTGCACAGCTGTACATTGGAGCGATATAGTCCAAATGACTCCACCCCAGTAATGGGGGGCAGCTAGTGACAGCCGCCTGGAGCCAAATCCAGATGACAGCAGCCACCGTCCTCCATACTGTGCTCTGAGAGCTGTAGTGCAGGCAGTCTATGATGGCGTAATATCGGTCCAAAGCAATCGCAGCCAGTGTCAATACTGAGGCTGTACAATACACAGAGGATGTGTAACCAACATAGAGGCATAAATCCTGCAAGAGAAGAAGTGAAAATAGCACTGAGAGGGTCTTATAAACCCTATATTCCAAACATAAACAAACTCACCTGAATGTCTGAGTTCATACTTGAAGCAATGGAGAAATATTAAAATAACAGAGCATTATATAATTATGAATATTTTTTAAAATCAAATGCCTCGTAAAATGTTTGTGTGCATTCTTTAAGACATGTTTAATGCTAAATTTATGTTTAAAATTGTGAGGATTATCAATATTTGGATTTCACTCTGAGAGGTTGTGTTCAACCCATATAAAACATGTCATTGACCACTGACATGTAAATTAATTCAAAACTCATTTCATGTCAAAGCAAAACTGAATATTTTACCAAATATGCCAGCCTCTAAAAGTTAATCTGATCTTGTTAGGATTTAAAGAAGAAAAATAGACACACAATATTACCAATTCACATGTCTTTAAAGTTTGAAGATTGAAATTAACCACACAGCAGCTAAAATACAAAGGAACTAGTGAGCAGAGGGAGAAGGACGTTGACAAAGACAGGGACAGGAAGGTTTCTTCTTTAATTCATACAGAGGGTAAATGAATACATATTTAATATAAAATTACAGGTTTTGAGCATAAATTTCTATAGGATTAGAAAGAATAGACAACGGCGTTGCAAGACCTGAATAAATGCTCTTTTCTGACAATAAAAATAATAAAAGCTCACTGTGCAATCCACCCATCCATCGTACATAACCGAGATGGCAACGAAGGGCATGACCCCGATGCCCACCAGAAAGTCGCTGATGGCCAGGTTAATGATCAGCACTGACGTCACCGAGTGGAACGTCTTGGTCGCGGCCACGATCACGATCACCAGAATATTACCTGCCAGGCCGAAACAGAACCTCCGTTACACTGCGCTGAAATTCATTCGCATTGTGCTTAACCTACAGGAAATATTAACGCTTGACAGACGCCTACAGTTAATAAAAAAAGCAGATTTTACCCTTTTAGGTTATTTAACTAAACTTTAAGCTAAATTTAACTGACAGATAGGCAAATGAAAAGAGTGAAACTACATACACTACAGCACAAAATAAAATATTTTCCTCCAAAACATTGACTGGTCACCACTTCAATACGGAATCTGATTTTAAACAATCAAGAACATAAATTCAATTTAGAGTGCAACTCCAGTCCTGGGGCACTTCAGTGTTAGTGTCTGAATGTTAACTCAAAAGATCTGAGCATAGGTGGGCTAATTAGGTCTGTTGCATTATTGCATCATTAGGTGCAAGTCATACATAATAAAACTCAGCTTTAGATAAACATTGCAGCCGGATGATCCATGTATTTTCTTATGACGTTACTCACGTTTTGATGACATATAATTCACAGGTTTTAATAAAAAGTTTGAAAATGTCTGAGACATGCAATACACAAAAAACCGAAATATGCATCATGTAACTGCTCCAACGGGAAGGTAACATGCTTTTTCCCGTGCCTTCATGCTCTGATTT